>NW_009932028.1:72061-72818 GCF_000696875.1 Nestor notabilis
TTTCAAACAAGTGCATATATAGTTCTTCCATTGCACCTAAAACAATTGGTTTTATCAGATTGTGACATAAAAAGCTGCTCTCTGCACACACAGAGGAGCACAGAGGAACTACAGTGGGTGGGAAAAGCCCAGGGTATTTCCAGGCACATTACAGCAGAGCCATCAGACCATTAACAGCTCATTTCCCACTGAGAAAGCACAGAGGCACAGCACCAGCAGGGCACCCCAATAACCCACCAGAGAAGTGGGGTCCTGCCCAGAGCCCTCCCGGGCTTTGCAGAAGGGTAACCACACCTTGAGCTGGGCATGACCTCCACCACATGAGTTGACAGGAGAGGCTCCCTGGGGCACCTTACAGACCGAGGGGAGGCTGTATGGGACTCACTACTGAATGCAGGGCAATAGCCAAGAACAAGACTTAATATGGGATATTTAGAAGAGAAACCAAAAATGGGGAAAGGGGGGGAATCAACGTGGTTTGGGGAGGCACAAGGATGGGAAAATACAGGGCTCAAGAGGATAAAAGATCACACATAAGCAAGCTGCTGGTCAGTACACTTGTACACTCACCATGCCCTGCACAGAATCAGTGCAGTCTGTCCTGGATTCTCATTCAGATCCGTTTCTAATTATTTCCTTCTGCGTGTGTGTGTATGGGGGTCTAAGCGCCAGCAGCTAGAGTGGGACCATGGGTCACACAGCTGTGTGGGTGCCAGCAGGGCAAGTGGCTGGGGGGGTGGGGGAGGGGGGGGGGGGG
>NW_009932028.1:72849-74298 GCF_000696875.1 Nestor notabilis
TGGGGGGTTGGAGACGGGGGTGAGGGTGGTGTTTCTCTGTGTGTGTGTACTTAGATGTATTAGGGGAGTCTGTAGCAGCCAGTAGCATGGGGCCCTAGACCTCAAGGGCTGCTGGCCTGCCGCAGTGCCAGTGCAGAATCAGAGGTTATTTACTGGGTGGACTGTGCCAAGGCTCAGCTACTGGAGGGATTCCCACTTTATATATGCATATGCATATGCATATATTTCCCACTTCATCTGGGTCAGCCATAGAGGGACACAGAATGAGGCTGTTGGTGCTTGTGTGCATGCTGTTTTCAGCCTAGGTTGATCTGGCTGGTTGGCATGTATGTTTATGTGTTTAGGTGCTGTATATGTGTGCATGTCTGTGCCTATTGCAAACACGTGCTGCTGGTAGACCCTGAGAGCACAGAGCTGCAGCTGCTTCCTCCATGCTACTGGGCTGCTGGATTCAACAACATAAACCAGGCTTTGTTCTGATTTTTCTTGTATGAAAACCATGCCTGTTTGTACATTTGCTTTGCTGGATTCAAGTGATTTTGAAAGCAGTTCCTAAATTTTATGTGCATTTGCAGTTCATGTTAAATGTTTTTTGTGGTGGTGTTCCTGGCAATCTTATCAAAGCAAGGAGCCAAATACAAGTGAATTCATGAACAGCAGAAATTACCTTAGGGGCTCTTTATACATAGGCCAAACTAATGCAGACAGGTAATGCCCAGCTGCTGGCACTGACACAATACCTGACAACCTTCGAACGCTGGTACACCAAGAAAATTAGCTTTGATTTGCTAGAGTTGCACACATAATTTTTAAAAATATAAAGATGTCCCACTGGAATAGCTGAAACCACTCACACATTTCAGTGCTCTGTGCCCTGTAAGAACCTGCTTTTTACAATATGGGTCTTTTGATTACCACTGAATGTATGTGATTTCCCCAGCTCTCTCCCAAAGCAATTATATTTGCTTAATTTCAAGTGTGTGTTATTGGGAAGGGAGAATGTGGGATCTTTTGTGTTAAAATAGTTGATGAGTGCTTGGCTGTGCATGTTCTCTAGTTTGGCTTTTACTAATACCTGTCATTCCTAGACCCAAAGTCCTGTTAATCATCTTGCCTGCAGCACCTGCAATGTTAACAACTGGCAATAGTGAGCTCTGCACCTGCAGGCTCCCCACTTACAAAACCCATTTCACACTCTCTGAAGCAATGTGTGTTTAGACCAAGTTAACAAACTCTTCAAACCCTGTAGTTAGCCTGACACCTCAAATGCCTGAGCATCCACTATAAACATTTTGGGGTTTCATATGTGAGTAATGTTGTCTTCTTTAAATCATTTCCCAAGGCGAGCAGCTCCCGAGAGGAGCCTCCAACCGCGCAGCGAGGGGAAACCCCGCGTCCAGGAGCCCCGGTTCTGAGAGGCGGGAGCCTCGAGCCCTCGCCGGCGGTGGC
>NW_009932029.1:0-10462 GCF_000696875.1 Nestor notabilis
CCCAAACCATTCTGTGATTCTGTGATTTAATACGAAAGTGACAGAACTTCCCACTTTGCAGTACTCTCTGTGCCTGAAAATTACCATGCTTTATCTCCACCATACGTGATAAACCATGGCATGGACTTTGCTTTATACTCAGCACCTGACTGAAAAATAAACCAGGGCCCTACACTTTGTTTTTAAATTATAATCCCAAGTCTGTACAGCAGTATCTGCTCTCAGTGCCAAAGTTCACTGGGAGAACCCAGCACTAAGTTGCATGATGCCCTGTTTGTTTTGGTATTACTTATTAATTATATATTTTTAGACCCACCCAAATATCGTAATTCCTTTACAGAGCACACAGCCAACTCGATCTCTCCCCAGAGAGGCTGAGGGCTCAGCAAAGGGGATGTGAGAGGGGTCTTTGGTTACTCCAGGCTGGAAAAACATACTGAAATCTGAGTAAACAGAAAGGGAAATGATAGCAAAAGTAACAGCTGGATTAGTTGGCTGCTGGAGCGCTGCAGGCGAGCTGGTGAGTGGCACAACTGTAGAACAGTTTTGGCTTGCTTCTTTCTGCTTTTTGCCTTTGTAATTGCAGATTATTTTTTTGCTAGTATTTTTAGCATTGTTCCAGTTTGGTAGCATTTAACCTTGCTGCTATAATAACTGCTGCAGAAATTGTCATGAGGGAATTTATTCTGTCTTTGCAAATGCATCTGTATAGCATGAAATAAAGGAGGCCTGAGGCAAGCTACTGAACAACAAGGAAAAGACAAAATATTGACTTACCAATTCAGTAAGCATCATTTTCCTAGTGTGCTGAACAAGGCAGGTGTCCTATAAGAAAGATCTCCCTTGGCCATGCTATTAAGGGATATCTCATAATGCAGAGAAACTGGAGGACTGGAGACCACTGCATGGCCTATAGGAAGCCTGATAATTCTTAGATACTTGATTTTGTAGCATGTGAATATATAAAACTCATCTATAATTCATATAGGTAGGTAAAGGAATTGATACCTAGAACTAGATGATCTTAGGTCCTTTCCAACCCTAACTATTCTATGATACACCCAAACATATATTTCCAATTCATGTAAATCAGCGGTAGGTAGTTTCATTCCTGGTGTTACTGGTTCCACCTATTCTCATCTTAGTGCTTGTTGCTTTTATTTAGAGTCACCCCTTCTGACATCCCGAGTCACTTCAGAAGAGGAGGACATGAGGATCCAGCTTTAGCTTCTCCAGGCAGCTCTCTCAGTCCCATGCCTTGGTTGTTGTCAAGGAGACATATCTCTGGCATATATCTTCTCTGTGGTTTCCCTTCTTGGTATGCTTTTCCATTGCTATGGAGACTATCAGAACTCATTTAGCAACTCCCAGTGCCCCATGAGGAATGTGTATTTCATAACTCACTGCTCAGAACGAGAAGTGTTGTTTAATTTTTGGCCTTTTGCACTGTCCAGCCAGGCTATGCCAGGGACTGTCTGTGCTGAGACCTTCTGAAGCAGAATCAGCTCAGAAACTTGAGGATCAGGGCAGAGAACACAGGTATGGTGGTCTTTCATGGATATTACGTGACGCAAAACAGTTGAAACCAAGGAAAATGCCTAACTATAATGGTGCAAAAGAGAAGAAATAGAACCACTCTTGGCCACCGCTGCAGGGCAGAAGAGTGGGAACCACACAGTGGGGCTAGGTAGCGTGGAGGTATCCAGTGAGATGGAGGATCTGTGGTTTGGGTCAACCAGCTCCCAAGACTGTCAGCATCCTGACGCTGCAGATGAAGGCTGCATCTTCCTCAGGGCAGTACCTGAGTTTGTGTCAGTCAAGTGGTGACACTTTTACTCCTAGAGAGCAGCGGGGCAGTTGCACTAGAAGCAACAGCATTCCAGTAACGGAGATGGCAATAGCAGACCGGAGAAACCTAATTGTGTACTGATGCTGTGCACTCAAACTGCGCTGGCCAGTGCAGAAGTACAAGCTTTACTAAGAAAACCAAGACATAAGAGAAGTTATCATCTGGTGTTTACGACAGCTGGTACACAGGAAAGAGGTCACTGCTGGGCTGAAGGGACAGAAAGCAGTGGTTTTGAGCACACCAGAGCATCTTCCTCCTGAGACAGGAGAATAATCCTTGCAACCCAATCCAACAGGGACTCAGTTCCATGGGAAGACCCCTTGCAAAGTGGATGCAAGTGAGCAGGCAAAAATTAGAAATAAATGGGGCAGCCTCTAAAATAATGAAGTTTCACATTCAAGGTGGGAATTATAGCCCCGTTCATGAGCTCTGTGGTTCATGCTGAGGTGGCAGCTGAGGCTGCAGTTCCCAGCTCCCTGCCCTATTTCCCCACTCCAGTGCACAGTCTGACATATTAGCATAATTCTCAGTTCCAGTTTGCATTAATATGTTGGTCTATACCCTGCAGTAACTCAGGAACAGACATACTATCATTCAGCTCCTGGAGCTAGAAGGCCTAGGAGGGATCTGAGATGGGGACAGTAACTCCCTTACCTTCCCAGGGTAAATCAGAACCCACCCATACACAAAAATCTGTAAGTACCTGGATAGTCTCCAAATCACCACCTAAATGCCTCACAGAGACATAAATATTCAGCAGGTAATAGGAACAGCTGAACTCAACTAAAAGAATCTAAATATATTTTTAAAAATGAGGTAATTAATCAATTCAGGCATTTTACAAAAATGTACCTAAAATTTACATATTTTGCTAAGGCACATGATTTGTAATGAAGTAGAGTTTTGGGAAACTAAAAGGAATCACATATAACCTGTCACTTATGCAAGTCACTCTCTATTCAGTGACTTTAAAAGTCACTTACATGTGAAACTCCCTTAAGATGCTGACGTTCACCTCTGTGGCGTGCTGGGCCTCCTCTACATGTGCTGGACTGCAGCTGGTTAAGCACAGCTCTGAACTGTGCTGGTATACAAGGCATACCTTCAAAGTACCCTGCAGCCGACACACTCACAGGCCATGAACAAAAGAAGGAGGGAAATGCATCAAAAATCTACCCTGAACAATTAATCTCAGTATACCTTAGAACAGATGGGTTGGTTTGTAATTTGCTTCAGTGTCATTTTTAACCTTACGAAGTTCAATATTAAAAGGGTATATTTCATTCAAACTTAGATGTTCTTTTTAACAACTTGGATTCCAGATTTAAAGGAAAGCAGTTATGTTGATCCAGATAGTGTCTGTAGAAATATATGTGTAGGCGCATATACACCATACATGCAAATGCATTTCAGAGGGGTACCTACGCCCAAACAGCAATTACCTGTGCAGCTCTGGTTCGTACCGCTACATTTCTCAGTGCCATTTTTTCTCTCATCATGGGTGTTCTCCACAGCGTTTAAACACTTAGCTCGTTCTTTAGCTGTGTGTTGGTGAAAGTATACAGCCAGGATTTATGGACTTGCAAATATGTCATTATTGGGCTGGTGGACTGGGTCTGCATGCTTGGAGCTAAATTCCATTTATCTGGAGAGTAGGTGTTTAACTAATGGGCACATCAGACACGGAATAAATGCAGGGCAGGTTCTAGTGTCAGTGTTTTACAAAAACATCTGAATGAATGAGCTGAGAGAGCAAAACATTGGCTGTTTTTATATTCAGTGAACAGAAATAACAAGAAAAAGCACCATGATGAAGCGCTCTCCTGGTGGATTACTGATTATTTCAAGGTTAATTTTATTCTTTCCGAATGATCTTTGTATCTGCAGGACTGAGGAACAAGAAGTTCAAGGAATCAAGAGAATTAAGTAATTACAAAACATAGGCTAAAACCAATATAATTAATATCTCAAATAAGAATTTAGAGGAACTTACGTGAATGACAACAATAAATTTATGTCACTTATTGATTACTTTCTAGCTGAATGAAAAGCTGATCATGCTTGTTAAAAGGCCTCTGGGTTACAGGATTGTAGCACTGCTGTGTGCATTGACTGTGTGAGTTATGGTCTAAGGAGGACAGCTGTACTACAAGGAATCAGGCAAAAGTGTAGTGTAAACTGTGGTCTAGAAAAACAATGATAGAAAGAAGAGAGAGATGTGCTCTGTTTAAGGGCTCATTCTGCTTCAAATAATGAAGCTCCCACCAACTTCAGGCTCTTGAACTCTTTTATAGCAGAATTATTAGATTTAACATTATGCTAAGCTCCAAGATCCCAAGTAGATCAAGGTCTTACTGTGCTAAACATAAGGAAAGGTATCATTTCTGTCTAGAAAGCTTTACAGTGTACAGAGTTTTATAGAATAATGTGGGTTTTTTTACAGGAGAAATCACAAGTATTGGGGACTAAAGAGTATCAATTATGCATAAATCATAAAAAAAGCTAAAAGAACATATCTATACAGCATGATGAGATCTGCTGTCTTCCTTCTGTTTATCTCTGATTAAATCCTGAATTTTCCTCTGTAAACATGCAAAAACTGAATTAAAAGAACTTTATGAAGGTCGCAAAAGCAAAATTCAGGTTGACTAGGAATAATGTATGCTTTTTGTGCACAAGAACACATACTATTTTTCCATCCTGGCCTGGAGATGAGTCAAAGCTGCATATTGAAGGAAGCTGTGGTTTGTGAGGCTGTTAGAGAAGCTGGCAATTGTAGTGATTTAGATAGGGCACTACAGGAAGATGATTTGGTGGTTACGATGCATGTATGTTATTTGGGAAATCAGATTCTCTTTTACATAACGCTAGACAGTCCTCCCACACCAAGCTTTTCAAAGGCTCAAATTAATACCAAGTCTTCATGCTGAATATATCTGAAAGTAGAAGGCAATTTATTCTCATTTGATTCAGCTGGAATTGTGTCATTATTCCAATAATGGACACAGCCTTTCTCCCAGAAATAACATGCAATAACAACTATGCAGGTAAGATTTCAACCAAGTAGCACCTGAGGCCTCAATTCCCCCTATAGAAACTTTGATACCCACCCCAGGTTTGCTCTAGATAGTGCCAGGGGACTGTGGCCACAGGGATGCCCATTCTCTGCAGTGCCAAACAGAACAGCCATGGCAGAGCTGGAGCAGAGCAAGTCCTGCTGCTGTTGCCCCTGAGTTTACCCCAGCTTTATCCATACATCACGAGTGAAGAAGTCCAAGTCATGCTCTGATACTATGTTTTTTCTCATAAAGGCTGGTTATTGAGCTATCACTTGAAGTATGACCCAAGTGACATCTCTAGTGATATCATCAAAGTCTTTTCCCTAGGCTTCAAGGAAAGATAGAGAGATAAGGACTTGGTAATGCTGAGACCTGAAACACATTCAAAACCAGGTAGGAAAATAAGCCAAGAAAAAGCAGTTAAAATCAGTGGAGATTAAAAGCTAAATTCCCTGGGGGAGTTTACTGTATGTTTCACCTTCTAATTGTACTGCACCTCTTAGACCAATCTTTCTTTTAATTTTCATAGCACTTCACTATCAGTAATAAACACCAAACTGAGGTAAATTAACAAGTTGGATTCATTACACCGTCCAAACAAATTCTCCTGGGCTTATTATGCCTTAAGGGCTTGACACTTTCCTGGCAGCCTCTTTCAAGTTACCCCTTCAATAAACACAGCATAAACTTGGGTCTGCAGAGCATGAAAATTTATGTGAGAAAGCAGCTATTTTAAGATGGAAATTCTCAGATTCACCAGAAAGATGGAGTATCAAGTACATGATTAATTTTTCAAAAGGACTTCACAGTATAATAGTCCTGTACTATTGGCATCCATGGCAAAAGATAACTGCTTCCTGCTCCAACTTTGTCTTCTCTGCAGTGCAGTGAACGCCAGCTCTGTTCCAGCACTGTGCAGCATTTCATAATATGCAATTGCTTGTGAATCCTGATTCAGCTTTCACTCTTGCAGGATGCAGTGTTTCTCATTAAGCTTCTGCCCAGGCTCTCCAGAAATAATGCAAGCAGCACAAATTTCCCAACAGCTGCCAGTCAAAACAGACAGCTCTTGCAACAACATGAACTAATCTGCAGCCACACTGTTTGGCTTGCAGATAACAGAACATCTTGGGCAGGACCTTGGGTACTCACTGAACAGAGGGAACTGCTGCTTGTGGCACACATTTTATTCAGTATGAGTAAAAGCATACTTGATTCTTGGCCAGCGCTGTCTACCAATCAGACATACAACTGTTCCACAGAGACTTTGATTTTCAGAAATGTTGAGAATTTTTTTTAACCTAGTTGCTATGATGCTGCCACTTTAACTACGTAACACACTGCATGCAGACTATGACTTTCCTCCAAGGTGTTCTGTGTGGCTTCCAAAACTCATAAAAGGATTGCTACAATTTCTGCTCTCCTGAAGACCAGCATGGAAACTACTGCTTTGGGCTGTCTTGTTGGTTTTACTCTGGCTAAACTTTAACAGATGTAATATGGCTGATTTTATTGACTTTTCTACCTTTTTTCCTTGGATATTTCAAGACCTAAATATTTAAAGACCTGCAACTGGTTTAGGCTACATATTTGCCAGTTCAAAATAACTTAAATGACTACTTGTTTAGGGACCAGTCACTTAAATGGAAGTGCTCAGTTTATATATTATGTATGACCATTGCTGGTAATATGTAAATGTTTAGGACATTTAAGGAAGCATATAGTTAATAAACAGAAAATGAAAAAACAGCTTATACACACAACCAAGGACTTCTGCAGTTATAATGTAATAAATCTGTAATGAATGTCTGTGACAGGAACTCAAATACTTACTCATACGCTGTACATAATGCTACCTTACCTAGGAGATGTAAAATGCCTTAAAGATGCAATAGCCTTAAAGAAATTCAGTAGAGAAAAAATGCAAGTTCTAAGAAAGTTACTGTATTTGTTGCGCTGATGTAGAGGAATGCTGTTCGGTAAAAGTTATCCTCTAAAAGACCTTGAGGAAATGGAGCAGATGGTTCCATGTCCTATCCCACTTAGATTCAAAGTGGTTTTATAAACACGCATAAAAAGCAAAATACTATTTCCCTCAGTCTTTTCTGTAAAGAAAAGAAGGTGAAAGATGGGGTTTTTTGTTAGTATTCAAATCACAGTGCATTTATTATGGAATTCCAAAATATTAGATTGACTTTTTTTTTGCATTAAAAAGATTTTAAACTCAAAACTGTAGAATGGTTCGATATGCCTTGCTATTAGGACTATTTGTACGTTGGATTCCTGTATTGATATACCCCAAAGGATAAGGAAAAATTCCAGTTTGGGGTGAAACAAGGTAGACCTCTATATAGTCTGCACTATTTGTGATAGACAGTATCTATGCTCGGCAGTACAATCTCCATAGATCATTACACCTGCCGACATTTTTAATGAAGAAAACAGTAGGAGTCCTGCGGGACCTCCTGTGCATGCGCTGACGGCTGTGCCTGCGCCACAAGTACAATATGTTCTGGACACCCTGGGCTCTCTGTGCCTGCACAGATTGGTCATACATCACATGTGCTTTGAGTCTGCTATGTCCAGAAAATAGTGTATGGGGCCATTCAACTGAAAATCTGGTAGGTTACTGATAAAAACAGGATTCTGCCATCCAAACAGTAGAATTGGCAGGTATAGGAAATAACTGTTCTAGGAATCCTTTGTAATTCTTAAGAGGTATCCATTTGCAATATATGGGCTACAGGATCTTGGCGTCTGGTACTTCTCTGCTCTAGTTAAATACTCTTTTGCTCCTTGGCTTCTGTCCTATTTCCAGAAGAGGAAATAGCACCTCTTTCAGGTGATTGTTTTTCTCTCAGTCTGTAGCTTTGTTATGGATCAAAGCAAGCCAAGGGCCAAAAGCGATTTGTATCCTCAGAACATGCTGTTTTTTCTAGACATACTGCTTAGTAAGGAAATATACTAGTAAGCAGTAAAAGATGCAATATGGTGCTTACTGCCCTATTTCAGCACATTAAATGTATACAATCTGCACTTAATGCCAACTAAAAATAATGCTCAGATTAATACAGCTTTCTTTTATGTATTAAATAGAGAAATCATTACCATGAATTACAAAGCAGGAAAAGTGTGGTTGACAGTGTCTGTCACTCCAGAGTTCTGCATTAGTACGGATGCGGACAGTCTGATGGAGTGGATTGAGCATATGCCCAGCAGTGAGAAGAGAGACAGACCTCTGCGAGTGTCATCGACTCATTCTGAGATTTAAAACTCATCTTTCAAGTTCATATAGTTCTATTTTGAGAGGGTCCAGATTTAGGCATTCTATTTATTTATTTTTTAATAAGACTCAAGAATCTACAGCTCCAACTGATGTTAGTGCCAGCCACTAAGTACCCAAAACTGAAGTCCCAAACTCGAGGACAGAAAATTAGAAGGCAGTTTTGAAAATCCTGGCCTCAGCTTCCCTGGGCTTTCATTCATTGAGTGGTGTCTGAATGGCCTTACTCATCTTTGCAAAGTGGCTGCAACTGATAGAGTGCTATACAAATAATTATTGCCCTATCTCACAAATCTTGAAGAGCATTTTCACTATTAATAACATTCAAATTTCACAATATAATCATCCTTGCAGAAACAGATCAAATATGTCTTCTCATTTGGCAACTGTATAATATTCTACAATTTTAAGGCTGTGCACATTGCTGATCCATTTTACAAATGGAGACAACTGCACTCAGAGGAGGGATTGGCATTATATCACACAGACTGCACCAAATTCACCACTAGAATACAGGATTTCTGATACAAAATTTCTAAATCAGGCAGTTGTTTGTCATAGTATGCCAGCTTGCTTTCTTGCTTTCCTTTGCTAAATGCATTTGAAAGGTAGTTAAAAATACATTCCTAGTATTACCTTGCCCCTCAAGTGATTCATGTTGTTACCGCTGGGATACTACTCAGTCATCAAACAAGAAAAATCACCTGATGCATCACCAAGGGCAGGATCTGCTAGACTTCGTTGGAAAGGGTGAGCAAATTTGCACCAGGTATTGTTACTGCAGTTATAAATATGTAATTTTGCTGCATATTGTGTAATTCTGGATCTCAACTGTAAAGAAGGGAAAAAAGATCTACCGTGGTTCATGGAATTGACTGTTTTTGCAAAATTGAGTTACTTACGATACACAAGCGTGCACCAGTTGAAACACAGTCTGATGGGCACTGGGTCCTATCACATCAAGATGGCATTATGTTGCAATGAAGCCTCAAAATATAATTCTTATTTGTTTTTTGTCCTAAAGCTGATTTTTGAACCACACATTGCTTATGGACTCTAAGCCAACAAGAGTGCACCAGCAGGATGGTGGCTGTCCAGCAGAATCCAAGGGAGGTGGCAGGACGCCATCTGTCTTAGCCAAGTCACCACAGAACCATGGCACATTATGCACAGGGGAATTTTAAAAGTCCCCTTAGTTTTTTCAGCGATCTCAGATTTAGGATAACGTAGTTAAAAAAAAAGGTTTATCTACTCAGATCTATTTGCTGAGTATCTCGCTAAACTACTCTAATTCTTCCTAACTAAGAAAATATTCTGCAGTCAGGAACCGGGTTTATCAAATCGGCTAATACAAGTTTCCAAGTGTTGCAGGAGGAAAAAATATGCCTGAGACAGTCTTCACATTTTTGAAGGGGGGGAATGTACTCAGAATATCTACCAAATTGAGGAGACTTTTATTTTACTCCCCTCAGATTTCCTCCCTTCCCGTTTACAGATAGGCTTTCCCCACAATGGGCATCTAGCAAACATGGTGACTGCTTTACATAGAAAAGTCACCTGGGTTTAGAAAGACACTATTTCATTAGTCTGCTTTTGAAATGCGTTTTAGCAGCCGTGAGGAAGGAGGGAGGAAGGAGAAACCTTTGGGGTTTAGTTAGTGTTTAGAGTGGGATTAGTCTGCTTTCTGCTGACCATTGCCAAACATCAGACTTCTCCTCCCTGGCAGTCATATATGGGTTACATGTCCCAGCGGGAAGAAACGCGTGGGTGAAGATCTGATCTGTTCAGGACACAGCTCCCCGCAGACATCCCAGCAAGGCTGGGGCAGCACAGACCCCTACAAGGGAACCGTGGTGGGGAGAGAAGGGGGATATATCCACATCCTCCTAGCAAAGGGAGATGGGCCCCAGGACCCTTGGTCTCCTCAGCAGCCAGGGGCCCAAGCTCCCCTCAGGACCCAGTGTCTGGGATTCTCTGGCTCCCCTCGCAGCTGGGGCAATGGGAGGCCCCACCTACCCTCATGCTCTGGGGACGCTGGTCCCCTCGGGGCGCATTTGGGCCGGGATCCCCTCAGTGTACGGGAACCCCCAGATCCCTTCACGCTGGTCAGGCTGGGATCCCCTGGCTGCCCTCAGGCCCAGGTTCGCGCCACAGCTGAGGGGCTGGGAGCCTGTCTGCTGTCACCGACCCTGACAGCTCACGGCCTCAGGCTCCCCTCAGGGCCCGGGGTTGGGATCCCCCGCTCCCCTCACGCCCCAGGGCGGAATGACG
>NW_009932030.1:0-6501 GCF_000696875.1 Nestor notabilis
TCCCATTGTCCATGTCACCAACAAAGGTGTTCAACAATACTGGTCCCAACACCGATCCCTGAGGGACACCGCTCGTTACTGGTCTCCACGTGGACATTGAACCGTTGACCACAACTCTTTGTGTGCGGCCATCCAGCCAGTTCTTTATCCACCGAGTGGTCCATCCATCAAATTGGTGTCTCTCCAATTTAGAGACAAGGAGGTCATGCCAGACAGTGTCGAATGCCTTGCACTGTCCTTTCAATGTTTGAAAACTCCCTAGAAGAATTTTGCAAGTTTCATCCAATAACATATCACCTTGGAGAACAATCTTTTCCCTCCATATTGCCTTAAGTCAAAAAAATATCTACTTTATTTAAAAGGCTCTTTGGATGTTACGACAGCCTATTCCAGATATAAATGCTAACTACTGAAGCAAGTTTTTGAAGACCACAGGTGAAGGGCTGAACATATCATAATTCACCTTTAGAGAGATGCTGTGTAAAAACATACACATATATGCTATGTCTACCTGTCGTGGTTTAAGCTCAGTTGGTAACTCAGAACCATGCAGCCGCTCACTCATTCTCCCCCTTCTTCCACCATTCCCAGAGGGATGGGGAGGAGAATCAAAAGAATCTTAACTCCCAGGGGTTGAGATAAGAACAGTCCAGTAACTAAGGTATAATACAAAACCACTACTGCTACGAATATCAATAATAACAATGATAAGAGAAATAACAAGAGGAGAGGATACAATTGCTCACCACCCACCAACCGATACCCAGCCCGACCCAAGCAGGCTGAAAGTCAAAAACACAGCACTGCACCAGCTACTAAGAAGGAGAAACAAATGACTGCTGTAGCTGAACCCAGGACACTACCACACATATATACTATGACTACAGTATTTGGGCTGCATCAATCATAATTTGCTAATCAGTTTACAAAAATCGTATTAGCTATAGATATATAATTCATAATATTGATTGTTGTTCACCTTCTAGTTTTGAAGCATATAAGGTATAGGTTGTCAAATCTGTGCAACTGTGAAGGATGCATTATAAAGCAAGAAAGAGACAGAGAGCAAAAAGAGAATGACATGAAGGTAGTCAGGAAGTGGGGGCTTAAGGGTTTCTATTTTATTCTTGGAGGAAGAGCTGTAAGAATAATAGTAGATATCACAAGACCTATGGTAAAGTCACTGAATTCAGAGATACTGTACCTGGATGCTTATTCTTACAGGAGTTAGACATTGGAATATGTTTCATACAACATGATGTGATTATTTTAAGGATAATAGGAGGAAAATTAAATAAATTGCATCCTCAAACAAAATAAACTTTCTTTTGTAAATTAATGAAACCAAAGGTAAAAGTTTAAATGGAAGAGATAGTAGGGTAGTTAGAATTTTCAAAGGAACTTTAAAGAATATTTAATTATTTAAAAAGAAATTATTTAGAAGATAGGATGTTAACAAAAAAAAATTAAAATTTTATGAGCATTTGAAAATTCAATGGGTTCTCCATGGTCCTGCAGTAAATATTCAGCCTAACACTTACCAAAATCTAGAGTCTACTTTGGATTAAAGGAAAACAATCCTTTAAGCTTCTAAATTGCTACACCAATGGCTGCACCACTTTCAGAATTCACATCCCATACTGTAATAGAGATCTTCATACTACATTTCTTCTTATAACTGTGTTTAGTAAAAGCATTCCTTCATTTTTAAACTTCAACAAGAAATGAAATAATATAAAAAAAATACATGCATCTCCTTCTTCCTTATTTATGTGCTTTTAGGAGAATTGTTTCCGACTTTCATTCTGCTAAGACACACAGAATCTAGTAATTAACATTGCACATGTGTTCTGGCTGAATGCTATATACTACTTTCATTTTCATACAGCTCAGTTACTATAGCAGAGACCAGTATCATGCACCTGCACTCCTTCCAGGAAATATACCCAAAAAACCTACTGCACAGTAATAATTCTGATCACTTATAATTTTTTATGAAACAGTAGGAGATTACCTACAGCTTTTGCAAGGCAATGTCTCAGATGATGCCACAACTTTTTTTCATTCTAAGTACACAGAAAATCTACAGTATCACAAAGACACCGTAATACCTTATTATTTCCAGGAATAATTTTCTTTTGAGAACACCTATACACCTGGTAAATAAATTCTGTTAGTATACGTGGGAAATCTGAAATAGACAGCAAGTTTTTGAAGAGGCATTTCTACACCATTATTACATTTGTCTTCAGTTTTAACCTAGAATTCTCTTATATTTTCATATTTCATACAGCTGCATACAAGGACATTATTCTTGAGGAAACCCAGAAACTTTGGTTGGAAATGATCTCTGAAGGTCATCTAGTACAAGCTTCTCTTTCAAGAAAGGCTAATGCCAAAAGAGGTTGAAGTTGCCATGGTTTTTGTGCGGTTTTTTTGTTTGTGTAATTGAAATTAGTTGTCAATTCAGAATTTTAAGCATTCTAACTTCAGTGGAAAAATAGCTTGACATTTAATGTTTGCAAATATCACCATACATGAGTGGTTCAGTGGATTTATCTTAACAATGAAAGGTATCACGTTATTTTAAATAAATATGTTTTTAAAATGATTAAGGGTTGTCATTTGTCATTTTTCTTGTACATTTTGTTTGGGGTGTTTTTGTTTTGTTTGGTTGGTTGGTTGGTTTTGAGTTTTTTTGCGTGTCCTTCTAAGCTTTTACTCACATCTTCTCCGAAGTGTCTGGCACATTTATGACACTGATTGTTTTTACATAAAGTCCCGAAAATGAGGTTTGGTGGAAAAATTTTTTGAATATAAGAAAGGAGAATGAGACTTGTCCAAAAATGGACATAAACACTCCATAGCTGAAGAAAGGGTAACAAAATTATCTCTTCTAATGGCCAGAGGTTACACCCTTTTCTTCATTAGAATAACTTTGTAATACTTTTCCAGGTAATATTAAACGTCATATGAAACACCTGTAGCCAGGGAGATCCTTTAGAAGAGAAATCTGTAGAGGGAAATTGGTTCATCCCTGTGCTGTAGTAATCCAGAGTAGAGCAATTCTTCTAATGTGTTTTTTTTTAAGGTCTGCTATTGCATTAAAGTGTAGAGAAACTAAAGTGAATTAGAATGCTTGTTAAAGTTACTACAATATTTATGAAATATTTAATATAATAGAGCTTAATTCCCTGTTGAATCTCATTTCATTGTATCTACAAAGACAGTAGAGCACTCTAATGTCTTTTGGCATCTCCCTCCCAAGTACTCCTTACAATTGGATTGTTTTTACGCATGATACAGATAGCAGTAGGACTATTCATGTTCTTCAAGTTGAGAATACACTTATGTAAACAGTGAGAAATTTTTCATAATGCTATATTTATGAAAGGTCAGAAAAAGTCTTTCTTTAAAGAAGAATTCAAATGACAAAGGAAAGTAGACCTTTAATTAAAGTATGACAGTGCCAATATCTTAAATTTATTATCTTGTGTTTAAATACAAGTAGCAGTGTAATATGCAACAGCTTACAAACTGAAGACTCCTAAAAAAATCCCCCAAAATGTAAAGGGAAAAATAAACCAGAATGGTTGTCTAAATATCAGAAATTCATCATCTTCATCTGCTTGTTAAATCAACATTAGTTTAACCTCTATTTTTCTCCTGTGTAGGGTGATACGAATGATGGCTTTTCATTACTAAAGCACATTTTCTTCAGTTGCTGCCCTTAACAAAAGAACACTCCCCTCTAGCATACAGATTAAATCATTTTAAGTTGCAGCATAAATAAATGCCTAGAAGATGTCAGCTGAAAATCTTAGCTATTTCCTAAAGTTGCAGGTGCTAGAAGTGGTGTAATGAAATAGAGACAGCTGCAGCCACAGGCTCCAGCCAACTGGAATATGTCTTCGGAATGACATTGAGCATAACAAAACCTCACTATGTTTACTTCCAAGAATGTTATCACTGCAGTTTTAAAAACGGCATAAATCAAGAGACATGCTCACAAATATAGATGGTCACATTGTCTTTATCATACCTCTATATATTTTCCTCATTAAAACCTGAAATATGCTGATATAACCATTCATATTCATCTATAATGTAACTAATGATTACACTGCCAGAAAGGAAAATGAGAACAGAAAGTATTGGAAACCTAGAATCAATCAAACAAATGATCCATCGAGTTTTGACCAACTAGAGTAGCTGAAACATTAAAACCTCAGGTACTGGTAAATCATAATAAGTCATTATAAAACCAGCAAAGAATAAAAAGTGAGTCATTGTAGTCTATAAACCTTTTCTTCAAAAAAATTGCATGCTGAACTCTATTTTGTTTCATGCCAGTGACACCATCTTTTGCTAAGACTTCCACATAGAAGGAAGATAAATTGAAAAGCTTAGCAAATTAGAGATAATGAACGCTCAAGGTTCTGTTGTCTTTGCCAGGACTTGATGAGATATATGGTTTTACTTTTATTAGAAGAAACAAAACCAGTTTGTGATACATGTGGTCACTTTAGCAAATAACAACTGGTTGCAAGACAGCAACTATTTGAAATATAACAAACCTTCACAAAGACTTGTCTTTAATATTTTTTTCAGTTGTATCATAACTGCTATCCATTACAAAATAATTCTGCAATCACAAGTTCAGACTCAGCCCTCCTGTGTGAAGATAGAGGACCTGATACCAGGAAGGTGCAGAGTGTACACCTTAACACTACTGACCAATATGAGTGGTCATAATCACGAACGGTTAATGCAGGACTTTTAAAAGCACTTAATATTCACTTAGTATTTACCTAATTACATTTGTCAAGGAGCAAATTGCAGTTTAGCCATTAGCTTGCTTTTTTTTTTTTCTTTTTAATCCTGGCAGGTAATAGATTCAGAAATGGGTAAAATCCATTCAGCAGCTTATTTTTGCTAAACAGATCCATTTGATGTTCTTAAACTCATCTTCATATCATTTCAATCATGGAAGCAGCCACTTTTATTCTGCACATTTCTAGCTTTAAGCTTAGGTCAGTGTAATGGAACAGGTAAGAGAGTAGGTGGCCCCTTCCTTCCCAGCTGCTATAAACGATTTGGTAGATTTTATTCGTATAGGATATTCCATAGCCGGAATTTATATTCCACAATCCTGGCACTGTTGGTACATTCAGAATTTTGACTTCAGAGTGGGATAAAGGGAAAGAAAGACCTCCCGAATTAGTTTGTGTGTGATTTCTAAAACAGAAGTTAAAATAGTGTAGAAATTACAATTCTTGAAACTTCAGTTCCAGAGTAGAACATAGCACTCTGCAAACGTCATTGAATCCAAATGGAAATCTGTCTGTGATTTTGAACCAGAACAAATTCTTTTGAAATAGTGTTTTTCAACAAGGTTTGTGGACATTTATGCATATTCAAAACTGAACTTCATTCATGACCAGAAAAAAAAAAAATGATTAAAAGAAAGGTGCAAAGCCACATGAAGATTTTCTGCCTCTTACTAATACTCAGTTTAGGTGCTGCCAGCAGTGACACTATATAAATCCTAAATGTAACTGACAAGTCCTGGCCAAACAACAGTGACTAAGAATAATAAATGGTTATGTAGAGATATAACTGTCATTTTGGCCAGAAAGATGTTAGAAAGATAAAATATAAAAGGAAGAGTTTACAGTGATGACCACCTAAGGCTTCACAGATGTCCCTCTCAGTCATTCAGAACTTCAGAAGGCACCACTCTGAATTTCACAGAACAGGGATAAACAGTCTTCTACTTCCAACACGCACTTTTGTGAGACAAAAGAAAATATTAAGTAATCCTACTACAGGTTTTTCATTGCACAGCTAATCAGTTCCAGCCACATGCATTAGGTGACTGAAGTGCATGCCTTGTCTCCTTCCCCTATTTTACAGAAGCTTTCAGTAACAAATTGTATTATTTTTAAGACTATTTTTCCATATTACAGTTCTTAATATGCAGGGCGAGTACAACAGGAATTCAAAAAAAATAAAAATAAAAAAAGTAAAATTCAAAAAGCACAAACCAGAAAACAAAATGGAACCACAAACCTGACTGACTTCAGTAGAGCTAGATATTATTAGTACTAGATATTATTAGGGCACAAACAGTTTCATATATCAGAAGCTAAAAAAATGAGTCCAGATCTTCTTTAACTGCTCCAGTAAAGACAGCCTTTCTGCTACTTTTTAAGGCCAAATACAACATCTTTACAGAATATCAATTGATCTCCTTCAAATTAATCCTAGTCAATACTCCTGTCCTGAGGAACTTTTTATACTTTTTCCCTCTGGATTCAGCAACTCCTATGTCCTGTTGGTGCAAATTCAAGGAAAGAGAAAAGGAATTTTCCATCTCCTTCTCAAGGTATTTTCACTTTGATTTTAAGTAAGAGAAATAACCAACTGTCTTTAGTACTTCTCTATGTTACTGCGTTCAGAATAATTCTTTTCATAGGATCATAGAATAGTTAGGGTTGG
>NW_009932031.1:0-8411 GCF_000696875.1 Nestor notabilis
CCTTCCCCAGGCTGGGATCGCTCCCGTTTGGTTAAACCCCAGCCTAATGGTGCTGTAAACACGGTACGGACCGTTACTACATCTTTATTTACATATTTCCCTCAGCACTGGTCTTGACCCATTTTTTGAACCAATGGGAATGAACCTGGCACGTTCTCTCGTGTTTCTGTCATTGCTTTTGAAGGCTGGTTACCATTTGTTAGAATTTAGCAGGGAAAATGTAAACCTACGGACACCAGCTGTGCACGGAGAGCCACTGCGAGGACTGTTCTCTGGCCCACTTCCATGCTGCAGCACACCAAGAGCTCTGTTAGACGGTTCTTTAAAAAGCAAGACGTTACTCTCAGTAAATCAGAGGCATTAAATGCCATTGAACAATGATAAAATTACTAATTGGGCTGGAACAAGTTATAAGAAGATGGGTTTAATGCTGCCTGGGATGGTACCAAAGAGCGTATATAGTTTGGGAGATGATGGTGATGAGGAAATTTATGTCCCACGCATCAGATTCTCTCCTGTTATGCAGTATCTCCATCAACATAATCCTGTTAATCAGTCCGTGTTGAAACCGCACCTTACATTTGTAACATATTTTGCTGCAGCTTAAATAACATTCTCCTGCTCCTTCCAGCCAGCCTTCCCTTTTAAAGTTAGCCTCTTAATTTTAGGCATTTACACTGCGTTTAGCAGGCTATAGAAATCCAGGAATACACTTGTTCCGTTAACGTCCTGCTACATCCATACTACATACTAGAAGAGCAACCTTGAAATAAATGAAAATTGGACCAGACTCCTCACTTGCAGGACCGGTCCAACAATGTCCTGGCACCAGCGGAGCCCATTTAGAAAGCTTCAGACAAGTTTATTTGTACATGTTCTCCACCATTAGCTAGAGGAACCTTTGCCCTTCTCTACGGGCTTATAAAGCGGGACGTGAGCAGGACAAATACAGATGTGAGAGTGGAGGGTTAACAGGATGTGCGCTTCTGGAGGGCGGGGGGAACCCTTCCCATGAAGCCAGGCTTGAGGAAGGGGGCAGATACTGGTCTTTGAGTGTGTCAAAAATAGGGCACTTCTCCACCCAACCCCTCCTCAAAGGAACCGTGTGAGGGAAATTGTGTTGACTTGAGTCAGATCATTGCAGTTTACAGGAAGGTCGTGATCTGGACCTAAACAATTTTGGCTCACTGCCAGCAACTTGTTTTCAAAACTATAAATAGGGATGATTTCAGAGCGCTCAGAAAAATAAAAATCAATGGGCAGGAGAAGCGGATGGAATTGTGTTTCAAAGTATTTCCAGCTATGTCCTAAAATGAGGCGCTGAGATATTATGTAGCACGAGGAACGCCTCTCATAAATACTAACCTAGTTTATTTTTAATGAGGATTGACTACATTTAATTAGGGTTTGAAAGATTTCATTTTGGAGAACGTAGGTCTCACCCCTGGCTAGAAGAGGCGTTAAATGACCTAATAAAGTTTTCCATTTTTAGATGCTGCCACCCGCCGTGATGCTCTGTGTGATTTGTGCCATTCCCCAAGGACAAAGCGGAGAGATCCAGAGTTTGGACAGTTTCTGCTGTGGCTTCTCCACCAGCCTTCCTCCCAGCTGCCCTCACCAGGAACACAGCTAGGCCGTAACCCATGGCAGCTCCTAGCAGCTGACAGGGCCACCAAAGCTCTTAGTAACTGCTATAATACAAAGCAAATATTCTTTGAGCTCCTTCCATCCATCCACATGACTGATCCGGTTCTTATCAGCCTCAGCATTAGCAAGGGGCGAGACCAGTCATCACTGTAGTCATTTGGTAGGTGTTGTTTCTGGACAGTCTCCAGGGCAGTCTTAGAATCACAGAATGCTTTGGGTTGGAAGGGGCCTTAAAGATCACGCAGTTCTAGTCTTGCCAAATGTCATTTTCCAGCGCTCCTTGCCCTGGGTGTTCAGCTCTTCTGCATATGAAAGGCGTGATGAAGAGTGACCTCAGTTCTACTGTTTCCAAACACAGTGTAGCAAATACCTCTTTAATGGGTCATTTTGCCATGGATGAGGCATTTCTTGTAGCAGCTGTCTGTTCCTGCAGACTGCGTTGGTGCCTTATACATACACCCAGCAGGCCTGGGTGCAAGACCACTGTCTGTCTGTGTTTACCATCCTTACTATTTGACCATAAACACAGAGTCTTACTCTAAAAGGCAGCCTTGAAGGCAGATTCTCTTGGGTAGAATGCAGGATCAGCTAGTTACATGCTTTAAAGTTCCAGTTGATGTTAACTGTGTGATTTAGGAGGAAACTTTTGCTTAGTGATGTTTGGGGTGGGTATTTCTTTCGTTATGTCTTTTGCCCATCTCTTTCAAGGGGAATGTGTGCATACCCATTTACTTCACGGCTGCTGAGTCCAAAGGTGACCCGCAGGACTTGGGCAGCTCTGTGAATTGGTGTAGAGGCTTAGAAGACAGGAAAATCAGCTGGCCGTGCTTGGCTTTAAAAAGATTTCACTGACAGAGTCTGAATGAACCAACTCTGGGGCTCAAACCAGCAGGCATTGTCAGATACAAGGGATTAAAAGGCTTTTTAATGTGGCTTAGTAGTGCACAGAAGATTGGCTTACTTGTATGAGCTCTTCTTTCGTCACATTGATCTTTATTTTGCATTGTGCTTAGTACAAGAGAAACTAGAGGCTAAAGTCTTTTTCCCTGAATCAGCTGACAGCATTTGGCCCTTTTATTGCTTCGTAAAATCTGGGGGGTTTATTGTGAAGAAGGAATTGATTTTTGCCAGTGTAGCCGGTGTTGAGTAATAGCTGAAGAATACCAAGTTGTAATAATTTTATGAACTCTGTATGTGGCCAGGTTTGTGAGAGGAACTTACTATGGAATGGGTTATACTACTTCATATTACTTTCCTGTGTAGACGTATCGATCTAACTTAATAGGGAGCTCACTGATGAAGGAATAAAAGGCAATTCAGTGGTTCCCCTGTGTCAGTTCTATGTGGCTAAACCCATGAGGTGGTAATTACAGAATGATAGTTCCAATTCCGAGGGATGCAGCTGCTTTGTCAGGCTGAGAACTAAAACTCAGAGGAGGATAAAGTTGGCAGAGAAAGAAGTGGTGGAAGAAATAACATAGAGGCAGACTTTGCAGAAGGGGCTGGAAGAAGCTGGGCCACCCTCTCTGCAGCAAGAAATGGTAAGTCAGAAGGAAAGGCAAGTGTGTTGACTGATTTATTGTTCTTAAGATCTATTTTGTCTTAAATGGTTTGGTGCTAAGTAAGTGTTTCGTGGTCAATACTTACAGGCATTACTTCATGAGAGACTGAAACTGCAAGCTCTGGCTCTGTCTCAGGTCTGCAGAGGTAATCATGGGTCAATCGCTAGGGATGCAACCTGAGACTGGGCTGTGTGTGGCAAGAAAAAGAGAGCAAAAAGCAAACACAGGCACAAGGTTTATTTTTAATTCTCTGAAAATGACTTTGTTTAAAAATAAGTAGCTTTTAGAATAACAGGTGGGCTTTCATAGACAGGCTTAACCTCGGTGTTTTGACAGGTTTCATTTTTTATATGGCATAATCAAAAACACAGCATCGAAGGTAAGAAAAAATTTATTACATAGATATCAGTAACGTAAATATGTCAGTTACGTCTCAAATACTGGTCAGCTCCAGTTGCTCAACTGAAAGATAATACAGCAGAAGTGGGTTTATTTTGTTGTCCTTTTAGTCACCGTTTATTGTACTGTTGTTTTCACTGCTTACCATATATAATCGATTGGTTCTCCCCTGCAGTTACCATGGATATTTAATACATCGACATGGAAAACAGACACGCTTTTATGGAAAGGAAAACACAGCTACAGAATTCCTCTTGCACAGAATGGAAGGGTCTGCTGTATTTTATGTTGATACAGCCAGTAGTGGCTTTCTGCTTCATCTACACGTCTGGATGTCCATTCTGTACATTGTGTTTCATGGGGCTAGTGCCTAGGAGGGCATTAAATGCAACATAGCTCCTTGTGTCCATTTTCCCTCACGAACAGGCGAGAAGGGCCAGGCACAGGTTTGTAGGTCAGTCAGCTTGAAACTGAGAAGCAGTTACTGTCAGAGTGGTAAATGCTGTTGATTAGAGTGGTCCAGCATAAACAGGAATCCAAGACCCTCCCTTCAGGCTCTTAGGTCTGGGGTTTTTTGAGATCAAAGGAGAACTCAGTATTTTGAACAAAATGTGCAAGGGCCCACCCTTCCTGAGCTGCACTTCTGCAAGATGTTCTGTCCTGCAGCTGCAATACTCCAGAGAAGGGTTTGGTTCCTCCTCCCCCTGCTTTTCCTTAAAATATATAGCATGAGAAAAATTTAACAGATGCTTTCATAGGATTCTCTGATCCTACACTCATTGTGTGTTCTATGTGGAGAGCTGCTGATCATTACCAGTTTAAGTAAGCCTAGCACTTTTAATTCATCAGAAGGTCATGTAATGTATTACTTACATTAGATGTAGGTGTCAAAACTGACCTGTAAACCTAAAATTAAATTGGGACTACAAAATTAATTTCACTTAGATTGTGGAAATTAGACTATTAAACGGAATTCCTGTGGGAACCATGTAAACCTCCTGTGACATTGATTTAATGTAATTCTTAATAGGGTAACTTTAAATTGTGTAAGCAGAAGATAGTTTTAACCAGCACAGATTTGCAGCAAATCTTACAGTAAGATGAGTATTAACAGGAACATTCTGTGGTGTTTCTGAATTTAACGATTACAATGTAGAGCTTTATTGCAGCTGACCAGACAGCCAGGCATCGTAGCCCTTCCCCAAGCCTGGGCACACAGGTAATGACACAAAGCTGACATGTCATCTGTCAAACACCTCCAGCCAGTAAGCTTTAATTTATAAAATGCACATGCACAGGATAGCATACAGTTAGGGTAAAGATTTATTTTGTGGTTAGAACTGAATTTGGAATCTGAATGTCAGGGTTAGTACCTGAATCAGAATTTCATGTCCAAATCACAATAATTAACCCCTCATTTGGGAAAATTTTGAATCAAAGACTTGAATTTTTCAAATTGGACTCAGGAATTTGAGGTCTGATTAGTTCTGGGACAACAATGCTTTTAATAGATGGCAAGAGAGTGCGCTTGTTTTATGCATGCAATTGATTTGAGGACTGAAATTATTCCGAATCATTCAAATGATCATGCTCTAGATGACAGCAGATTTTGCTTCCTATACTGCTAATAACAGTATTAAAAAGCATATTTTTTCTTTCTTGAGATACAGACATACTCTATTTCATAAAGATAACACGTTCAGGTGTTCTCTGAATGTGACGGCATTCAGAGGTCTGAATTCACGCGTGCACTGTCTTTGCACAAGAGCTCATGAGACTGTCTCTGCAGGGGAACATTTACAGTACTTAAGATAATTTGACCTATGAAAACATTAATTTTGAATGTTTTACTGAAAATAACTCAGAATATCCTGACGTTTTGTAGAATGTATGAGGATGTTTTTAAAGAGGGTAAGAATACTCTGCTTCATCATCTCAAAACTTGCTTCAAGTTTTCTGGGATCTGCTACTGAGCAAGTCTTCTGAGTTGTTTAACACAATGTTGTCCTGGTCCCTTAATAAACCAGTAAACGCGAAAGCGGTTCTAATGCCTGCTGGGCTGTATGTACAAAGAGCACAGCTGTACACCAGACCTCACTCATTTTAGATATGCAAAGCAATCCCTAAAAGGCTGCCTTTCACAACATCTCAGTCATCTGAGCCACTATTAAACATCCCCTTGGATTAGCAGAGTTCTCAAAATGAATCAGTTCTTCCAGACACAGCACGTGTTGATAGCAGGTAGCCCGTGCATGTTCGTTCTCCCTTCTGCATGCTTAGGGCTCATCTTCTGATTTTGTTAGTTTGATCTCTTAATTGTCTATATGACCTTCCAAGAAGGCACTGCCCTTTCCTTGACGAAGTCAAATTCTTTGTTCTTTCCAAGGTTTCATTCCAAGGAATGTCAAGGGACAAGCTTTAAGAACCTGCTGTACTGTAGTTGCAAAGAGAAGTAAAATGTGATGAATGAGAATCTATTTTAAAATAGAAAACTGCACCCAAAACCCCACCACCAGCAAATACTTGAGAGAGGTTTTGGCAGCTAAAAATATACCTACATTCTTTTAGCTCATAGGAAATAATGGTATAGGAAATACATTCTGAAGAAATATAGTTCCAAAAATGCAGCTTATATTAAGGAAAAGAAAAAAAAATAAAAGGGGAGAATCCCAAAATCCCTTAACAGAAATTTAGAACATCCCGAATCCTCTCATATTTAGCTTGACCCAACCCTACTCAATAATGAAAACAGTTTACATTAACAGGGGGAGGTAGATTTGCCTTTCTGATAAGGTGTAATTTTATTATTGAAAGTACTACTAATGAAATGTGGAAGTTACTTAAGTAACAGCCACAGTTTGAGACACTCCCTGGCATGACTAGATGGAATTTTAAGCTACGAGATGAAGCTTTAAACACCTTAGTTTTGCAATCGACAGTGCACGTAGCTGACTCTCATCAGGTACGTTCTGTATTGTAATTGCAGCAGTGTTAGCTGCTGTTAAGGAATGTGAAAATGCTTATGCTGTAAAAAGCATGTTTGTATCATTCTGTAGATGATACTCTGAACAAAACAGTGTGCTTCAATAAAAAAGAAAATGCAATTTAATTTGCCCCTGTCGGTGATAGGTATTTCTAGCTGTATTGCTTTTGCTTCTTGCATGGGAAAGAACAGCAGAATAGAGGCTGGGTAGGTGTTTGTCCTACAGCTGACTCCACAAAGTCTTTGAACAACTTCTTCCTGGACACAGAATTCTTCCTGAACAAAGACCGTTGCAAGGTTGGAGCCAAGCATGAGAAGTATCTCCCTTTTAAATTAAAGCTTTTATATGCATGACAAGGAGATGTATAGCGTTGTTTGGTGCAGTGCTGGATATAGTGAATGACCTGTTCACTTACCAAAGGGAATTGGATTACTTTAGAGATCCACATCTGAACAGAGCACGAGATATTAAAGTCAACCTTGGCTTAGTTTGTTCTAATAAGAGAAAACAGGATGGAAGAAAATATTTCCCAGTAGAAACTCAGTGAAAATATTTTATACTCTAAGTCCAGCTTTCCAAAATTGAATCTTTAGTCTTTTTTTTCCAGTGAATGTACACACGTTCCAGTAATAACAGAAGTTACCAGAAATATATTTTAGTAAAACCTCATTAATCAGGGCAATGTGATATAGTATACCTGATGTTCATTACATTTAATGAGAAATCACTGAGCAGAGGTGCTCATTAGTGAGTTACCGGACAGCTTTGTGAAAGATACTTGACTAAACGCGTTTCAGTTACTGTGCATGTCACAAGCTCCATGAATAGCTATGGGCTGCTTCCTGTTTCTCAGGCACACTGGCGGTGCCTGAAATGGTATCAAACAATAACCCTCACTATGGAGGTTGCAGGCCAGGCACGTTGTTTGTGAGGGTGCTGAAATCGTGGATCCCACATCCTCCTCTGCTGTTTCTCATGCTACACATGCGCTTGGCAACATGCTGCTCCATGTGGCATGTCACCCTAACACTCAGGAGCTATGCAGCCCTTCAGTGTCTTACCATTTGAAGTCAGTTCAGGCTTCAGAAAGCCTCCCAAGCCCACACCCCTGCCCACTGACTGCTTTTGGTTTTCATTTGCATGCTGTGCTTGTAAGGGCAGTAGTCCTCTGGTTCATCATAGGGCTATACAGGCGACCAGGGGTTGAAGTGAAGGGGTCGAAGTGCTCACTCTATAGAACTAGTTGCTGTACGCTGAACCTGCTCTCCCTCCAGTGCTTCCACTTGAATAGAGAAGCATCCCAGTCACTTATCAGCCTAACCACAGCTATTATGTACCAGCAGCAGTTACTGTAGTGCTTCCTTAAATTCCCAAGTTCAAACTTCTCGGCAGTCCAAGTCTAAAAGGCAAAAGAGAAGATGGTGCTATTTATAATTAAAACAGCTTCCATGAGGGGGAGAAAATGAAGGCTGAAGAGTGAAGTAAGGCCATGCAGACATCAGCCTGTCTTGTTTGGTTTGGATAAGGGAAAGGTGATCTGTACGAAGAAAAAGCTGTATCTCTTAAACTGTTGTTGTCAGATGTTCTGGACTTGTATTTTAGTAACGAACAGCTTCAGTTTTAAAAGCTTCCTTCTAAAAAACTGTGTTAGTAGTTGAAATGAGAAGACGCTGCTGCGGGCCCGGGTTTTCTCTCACACTGAGCCCAGATACTTGTCGTCCCGCTTGGAAAAAAGCAACAACAGAACATCACGTCGTTCATATTCCGGGAGCCGGCCCATACACGGGGTTGTTTAAAACCACCCCACAACGTCCACCTC
>NW_009932032.1:0-4337 GCF_000696875.1 Nestor notabilis
GGGGTGGCGGGAGAGGGGTGAATGTTACACTACGGTCCCAACTTAAACATCAAAAAAGAAATGTGAAGGTAGAGTTCAAAGACTTACATTCAAACAACCCTCACATGAGCTAGTCAATTTATGCCCTGTTTTTCAGTGCTATTAATGTGTTTCATTGATGTTTACCTTCAAAATAATCATGTTACAGAACACATATGCGACTAAAGAATTTGAATGACTGCATAGACATCACATTAAAAGAATACATGATTTTCAAGAAATTCATATTTCTGGGTTGAGTAAATTACAAAGAAATAATTCTATTCATACGTACACTATGATATCATAGAAGGACATGAATTTCAACACAATATCTACTTTGGAAAGAAAAAGCATCAATAAAATGAATGAGGTAATTTAAACCCTATTTTTTCATGAAAGTCAAGAAATGGATTTGTTGTAATTGCATGCTATAAATGCATAGCTAACTACTCTTACAGACATACAAGCACACACATTTCTCAAACAGTTATTAGAAAAAAAATTTTAAGGTGTTTTGTTGGTTTCCTTTATTATTATTATTTTACTTTGATGGGTGATAATACCTTGGAATTTTAACAAGATACGGCCGCCTCAGTCATTTCTCAAAATGGAATGTAAGGGTTTAGAGAACCTTGGTCCAGACTGCACCTTCATCTAAATATGTTTACCTATTCAATAGTACAGTTTTGCAGTTACTTTAAATTATTTATCAAGCATAGCTTCTCATTAATTTTCATTCTAGATGAAATAAGTGAGTTTGTAAAGTTGAAAAAATGAAAACTAATTGTGATACAAAGAAATTTGAATATTTTACTTCCTAAAAGGTATTACTCTGTACTAAATTTCCAGACTGCTACTATAATGGGAGATACCCTTAATCATAAATAATATAAATAGAAGTCATTGAATGAGTTTTCCATACTCTCCTAGAAAAAACTTTTAATTTTTAGTTTAGCAGAAGGCAAGAAGGCAAGAAGGCAAGATTCACGTGCTTTTCCATGTAAGCACTGTTTTCTACAAGTTTCTGATTACACTATACTCAAATCTATAGTACACACACCTGCAACCTATTTCTCGCTATGTTTCAGTTATCTAAAATGTAAGAAGGCTATAATCAAGAGAAACACACAGCGGACCAGATGAATATGAAACACACAGACAAGAACTCTCAGGTATACACAACCACCAGCATATGGGTGAATCTGAAGTCCAGAGGTAAACCACTGACATTTTGTAGGTTTGACTAAGGTCAAAAAAAAAGAAAACACAGTTCGTGACAGCCACCATGGCTTCACTAAGTAGAAATCCAGTCTAACCAATTTGGTGGCCTTCTATGATGGGAATACAAACTGCTGGATGGATAGGGCAAAGAAGAGCAGTTGACGTCATCTACATGGAGTTGTGCAAAGAGCCTGACACTGTACCACACAACATCCTTGTCTTTAAAGTGGAGAGACGTAAATTTGATGGATGGACCACTCAGTGGATAAAGAACTGGCTGGATGGCTGCACACAAAGGGTTATAGTCATTGGTTCAATGTTCACTTGGAGACTAGTAACGAGTGGTATTCCTCAGGGATCGGTGTTGGGACCTGCGTTGTTCAACATCTTTGTCGGTAACATGGGCAGTGGGATTGAGCGCGCCCTCAGCAAGTTTGCTGACAACACCAAGCTGTGTGGCTCAGTTGATACGCTGGAGGGAAGGGATACCATCCAGAGGGACCTGGACATGCTTGTGAGGTGGGCTGATGCCAACCTCATGAAGTTTAACCAAGCCAAGTGCAAGGTCCTACACCTGGGTCGGCACAACCCCAGGCACAGCTACAGGCTGGGCAGAGAAGAGATTCAAAGCAGCCCTGCGGAGAAGGACTTGGGGGTGGTGGTTGATGAGAAGCTTGACATGAGCTGGCTTCAGTGTACACTTACGGCCCAGAAAGCCAACTGTATCCTGGGCTGCATCAAAAGAAGCTTGACCAGCAGGTCGAAGGAGGTGATCCTGCCCCTCTGCTCTGCTCTCGTGAGACCTCACTTGGAGTATTGTGTCCAGTTCTGGTGTCCTCAACATAAAAAGGACATGGAACTGTTGGAGCAAGTCCAGATGAGGGCCACGAGGATGATAAGGGGGCTGGAGCACCTCCCTTATGAAGACAGGCTGAGAAAGTTGTTCAGCCTGGAGAAGAGAAGGCTGTGTGGAGACCTCACAGCAGCCTTCCAGTATAGGAAGGGAGCCTACAAGGATGCTGGAGAGGGCCTTTTCATCAGGGACTGTACTGACAGAACAAGGAGTAATTTGTTTAAACTTAAACAGGGGAAGTTTACATTAGATATAAGGAAGAAGTTCTTTACAGTGAGGGTGGTGAGGCACTGGAATGGGTTGCCCAAGAAGCATTAAATGCTCCATCCCTGGCAGTGTTCAAGGCCAGGCTGGACGGAGTCACGGGCGACACGGCCTAGTGCGAGGTGTCACTGCTCATGGCAGGGGGTTGGAACTAGATGATCTTAAAGTCTTTTCCAACTCTAACTATTCTATGATTCTATAATAAATTTCATGGAAGCCTCCAGCTAGTGACTTAATCCTTAATTAGCCCTTGTCTTAGAAAGGCTGCCATATCATGAAGGAATTCAATATTTTGTTTGACAGTATTTTCCAGACATGAGAATTCTGCTAAAGATCAACTCAGCTTCTATACCTAGTTTTAACTCTGGATGTCCCCACAGGAGGAAAAAAAAATAAATAAAAAAGATGACAAGGCATAATCATTAGACAGAAATCATAAAATCATAGAATCATAGAATAGTTAAGGTTGGAAAGGACCTTAAGATCATCTAGTTCCAAGTCGTCATATATATCTTACTTAAAGCTGTACGGTCTGCATAAAGAAAAAAGTTAACTGAATGCATTAAAGTCTTTCTTACAATGTTTCTTTATTTCAAATCTAGTCACCTTATCTTCAGTATTAAGTCATGTAGAAATTTCCTCTTTTAACTTTTTTATTGTCATCTGTTAAAAGGATTGCTGAATAATGCTATGCCATATGGTTAAATAAATCTAAAGCATGTGGATAAACTAAATAAACAAACAAACATTTAATATTGACCAAAAAAAAGGAGCTGGGAGTGGGGGAGGATGTCAACCTTGCAAATGGAAAAACAAAACACCAAAACAAAACAAAATACACTTTGTTATAGTGGATATGTTTTCCAGAATCATTTATCACACATTTGGCACATGAGAAATGTATACAAAATATTACTGCAACTATTCACTGGTATATGTACTAGGAAACAAGGATTCAACACGAAAACATTTAAAATTATAATCAATTCAGTACTCGCTCATAAGAGATAGCAAGTGCACATATTACTATAAATATATTCCTTTTAAAATGAATAATTTCCCTAGATGTACTTTCATGTTTGAACACATGGATGATGACAGTTTCCTCAGTCAAAAAGTTAAAATGTGATTTAGGTGGGTTCAGTGCTTAGGTCTATTTTTAGGTACTACACATCATCTAATAGTTTGAAAGTACACACTGAAATCAAGCTGAGAATAAAATACAAGGTAGCTGATGGCGCTCAGCATCCTTTAAATTCAGGCTTCTTTAATCCACAAACTTGCTAAATCATTCCTATTCCGCCATTTTACCCTGAGGGTTTAAATCAACAAACTGATGAATTTGCTACAGTTGCTGTTGTTGTTTACAATTTCTTACTGCAAAAATGTTCCAGCAGTAATCCAGCAAACATTTGGTTCATTAAAATATTAATTCTAAGAAGATGCAATACTTGAAAAAAGAAAATACAGACTAGGGTTGCTCCAGAGTAAACGTGCAATCAAACATCCTGGTAATTCTCATTAGCATCAATGGAAATTTTCTGTGAAGTAAGCACAGAGGAAAATAAAATTTTGTACATAAAAAGATGCTCAAAAGAGAGTGACACAAGAAGTGAGGGGAAAAAAGAAATATTTGTTTAAATAAAAACCCCAAAACTGACAACTGGAAAAGTAATGGACTGTCCTATGAAAATGATGGAAATGGCACAAGCAAAATTTTCCAGTCACTTCTGCAGGTTTTCACTGTGTCACATCACGTTAAGAGATACTTTTTATATTTGGAATGTCAAATGCAATGAAATTGAATGCAATATCATTTTTCATGCATGAAGAAAATGTGACTAGTGAGTAAAGAAAGCTACTTTGTTCATTTTTCACCAGTCTTGTTCATGGTTGAGGACAAATGATTAGTTTTCCTTCCAGATGTGACAACAGATATGACCTTATTGCAGTGTTTCAGTTCTCTACAAGGGGCCTA
>NW_009932032.1:4355-5140 GCF_000696875.1 Nestor notabilis
GACTTTTTAACATGGCCTGTTGTGACAGGATGAGAGATAATGGTTTTAAACTAAAAAAGGGGAGATTCAGGCTGGATGTGAAGAGGGCGTTAGAATACTGGCACAGGTTGCCCGGAGAGGTGGTAGATGTACCATCCTTGGAGACATTCAAGGCCAGGCTGGATGTGGTTCTGGGCAACCTGATCTAGCAGAAGATATCCCAGCTCATCACAGAGGTGTTGGACTAATTGACTTTTGATGGTCCCTTCCAACCCAAACTATTCTATCATTCTATGACCTATATATAGGTTATAGTCACAATCCTATTGTGATTTCATTTAAAACTAGATTTATTATTGTGTCGAAGTGGTGGCATTTAACTTATTTAGGCATTAGTATTGGTTGATTTTGACTTTCAATATTTGAAAAATGTGGAAATCAGAAAGTCTGATTTTAAGAACAGATATTGTATGTAGTACCTTATTAACAAAACACCATTCAGGTGCAGAAACATCTCTGTAAGGCTGAAAGGTATCAAAACCGCTGTGATTAGGTGGATATAAAGGGTTACTTTTTATTAACAAATGAGAATTCCCTAAATGCCAGCCAATGCTACTGCCATCATTCACAAGGGCAGCTGCCTTTTACCAATAAAATACCACTGACTGTGACTACTTTGAGTGCCCAAGACTAAGTGTGTCGCTGTCCAAGATACTGGAGCTGCTACGCATATGCAAGGCTCAAGTGCCTAATTTCAGGCAAGGCAAAGTCTGTCTCTCTCTGTATATATATATATATGTATTATT
>NW_009932033.1:0-8219 GCF_000696875.1 Nestor notabilis
ATTGATGGCAGATGTTGTAGAAGTGACTACATCTGTTTTGGTTTGTTTCTTTGTTTGTTTTCTTTCCGGCAGCTGTCCAGGAGAAGACCGTATAGGTCTGGAAGTTTACTGTGCCTTGGTTAGCCCAGTTAAAGCTGGACAACTCCACATTAATGGAGTTCCATTAGCGGAACGTGTAGGAGGATGGTCAGTTTGTGTATTGAGGGAAGAGCAGTCATTCAAAGATGCCAAAACCACGTGTGCTGTAGCAGTAACACCGTGACTAAGCAAAATCAAAATGCCAGACGCAGCACTTGTTTGAACTAGCACAAAGTGCAACCAACTGCACAGAGAGCGTGCGTGTGTTGAATTAAGATTCGTCTTCTAACTGAAAATCCCTGCATGGATTTCCTGCCAAGGGACATGAAACCAGAGGAAATCAATTAAATGTCACTCAGTATCTGAAGATTAATGTTGATACTACGGTTAAGGGGCACTTTGTCACTCTGCGTTAGGCAAAGATAAAGGCAGGAACTTACGTAACCCTTATTTGGAGAAACCCGATCCTTGCACTCGCCCCTTTCGTTTAATGAGTTAGCACTTTCTCCTGGGCTCACACACAGTGGTGACCATCGGCACCGAGCTCTGGCAACTTGCCTCTGCTGCCCGGCACGCTTGCTGTGCTACAGGTACGTGTGGGGTGTGTTTGGCTTGTGAAGAAACCTTTGCAGCTTTTTGTCCTGCGAAATGCAAAACAAGTGTGTGCTGAGGCCCGACTCAGCATGTCTGGGGGACTTTCACTTTGTCTACGTGCTTTTCTAAAGAGCGCCTGCTCCTTCCAGTGCCATCAGGGGGCTACTGTCTTCCCTGATTGATTGGGATGATGGCTCAGAAACCTGTTATTTTCCTTTCTGAGATAAGTAATTGCTCTCACAGGGGGAGAACTCTGGAGGGTCTGTTGAAAGCGAAAGTGCTACACAGAAGTATCTTTGTATTTTTCTGGTTGTAGGTTCACATTTCTGGAAACCAAATTACTGTTTGGTCTGCAAATAAGTGCTCAAGTGCTTGCAAGTGGCGGTGCTGGAACGCAAGGCTGTGGGTTTACACATCCTCCTAAAAGAATAGCTTTGATGGATGTAAGAGGGGGGATGTTAATTCATAAAGAATGTTTTAATGGCATCTTAGAAAAGGAAATTGTATGGAATGCATACTGCAACAAACGTAGAAAAACTGAAACACTCTGACTACACTACAAAGCTGGCAAGTCTGTATGGCTTATAAACCATACGAGCCAACACCACCCCTGGCAGGTTTGTGTCTGGAGCATTTTCCTCAGCTGCTACATCAGCATCTTTAAATCTTTCATATTTGGCATGTTGCTTTACATTTTACCAGAGAATGTGAAATGCTTCAGTTAAAGCCTTGAAGGATACACTGACTGGTAAGGGCTTTGTGTTTGTGTTTTGGCAGTTCTGAAATACATGTTTCTTTAATGCTCAGTTGCTGAGATAACAGAGCTTTCAGATACGATAGAACTCGTCTTGAATCGATCTGTGAAAGTGAAATCTCGCAGGATCTGCCACCCTATCCCTGCTAATACTGATTGGGATATTCTGAATTTTGAAGTCTGAAAGTCCAGGACATCTTGGTCCCTGGAAGTCTGTGCAGATATCCTGGCTGTAGGGTTGGTTGGTTGTCTGTTTGCTTTGTTTCCTAAAGCTGCCCCTTTAGCACTGCAGCTATTTAAGTCCCACTAGTTCAGGGACTGTTCAGTAACCTGCTTTTTCCCACTTCTCTCTGAAAGTATTTTTGGCATAGTCAAGTTTGAACATCCTTGTTTCTGTACTAGCAAAGTTTTCTTAGGTAGTTCACACAATTTATCCTTAGAAAATTTAGGTAAAGCTTTAGCTACATTTTCTCTATGGTCTTTAATACTTTGGAGGTGCTCTGTCCACAGTCACGGAAGTTATTCACGACATTTTGCAGCAATATGAAGTCAGTTCACCCAGCTAGTTAAGCTATGGTCAATGGCATAAAATCATTGACTTGCGACCAAGGAGCTGCATAAATCTGTGTTAGATTCTGTTGTCATTTTTTGATCTTCGTGAACTAGTTGTTTATTTTCATTTAAGCAATAGTTTGTCAAAAATTAACCACACCCTACTATTACCACAGAGACAAAACATTTGGTTCCACTTAAGGAATTTTTCCTTATATTTAGTTTTCTTTTTTCCTGTCTTGGAGCTTGAATGCATTCCTTATTTAATATTAAATAAATGTGATTTTATACTCTGGCTTTCATCGGTATATTTTTCTTGGCACCTTCCTTAAGTATCCTCTTTTTAAAGTCTGCAACATCTGAGGCTAAAGCTGATTTAGAAAAACGATTTCTTGACACTGAAAAAGTCAGCTGTGGAATATTTTAAGTCTCTGGAGGAAAATGTCTTTTTTATCTTTCTACGCAGTAGCTGTGTGTGTGGGGGGTTGCTTGGTTGGTTGGTTGTTTTTCTTCAAAATGCTGAGTCCTGTATTAAGCCTTTACATTCTATACTAAAGACAGTTACACATTCCTGACATGGGCATACGCATGACAAAGAGTGAAAGAACTGGCTTATTTGCTATTTAAATAGTGTCTGATGGTTGCCTGGGTGGTTGTTCGTAACTTTATTTTTACTGTATTACTTACTATGAGGCATGCAAGTTCTGGTTATGTAGCAGGTTATGTATCCAGTGAAGAGTTCATAACATAAGTTAATAAGTAACTAACAAGATTATTATTTATAAAAAAACCCCACCCAGTGGTCTTATTGACTAATGCTGCATTTTAGATCTAACAGTAATCAGCATGTTCACAGTATTACTGCAATGATTCAGTATGCGTGCTGTGATATTCACAAGTGGGTATTTTATGTTCCCTAGTATCAGACATGGCTAATGAATCGAGGCCCTGCCCGTGTGATATTGGAGACAAGTTTGACTATGGAGGCCGTGGGCAGGAAGTACAAGTTGAGCACATCAAGGCATATGTTTGCAAACCATCTGCCAGCACAGACAAGGCTGTGATTGTGATTCATGATATATTTGGATGGGAACTCCCAAACACCAGATACATAGCTGATATGCTAGCAACTAATGGATACATGTAAGAAACACTACTGTTTTCACATTGTCCTTTTAATAAGAATGTTTGTTGAACCATTTCCTTTTTTTTATATATAAACCATACAAATAATTTCATGGGCTTCCCTTACATGTTTCGCTAAAGAGTTTCTTGTTTGTTAAAACAGCGTAAGAAATCTTAACATAGTTGAGTATTCCCACTGTAACAAGATAGCAGGCAAGCACAGAAGAAGAGATGTGAAAGAGAGAAACATCTTATTCTGCATCTTTCATCCTCCATGAGCCCAAAGCAGCCTGCTTCCTTCCTCCTGACATAGCATCTGTGCAACTTTGCTCTTAGGGTAAAAATACCAGAGAAGCTGAAAGACATTCTGTGAAGGTGAAATGTACCAGCTTGCACTGAAGAAAGAAACAAGTACTCAAATATGTGAAAAGCATATTGGGTGTCCTCTTCCCTGTATCACTGGATTAGCATTCCTTCTAGCCCAAACGTATTTACCATGTATGTACATGGTATGTACCGTGTATGTACAACGTACATAAAATGGTAGGTTGTGTTTATTTGTTTGTTTGTTTTATTTTGGTAGGAAACCACTGAGAATTTTCAATTGTAGGTAACAATTTGTCAAATTAATTAATTTTAATGGGACAAAATGCATGTGGAAGTTATGCTAAGTCTTCTTATTATGCATAGAAAAATGATGAAGGTTGCTTGTATAGTGCTTTGATGTAGGTTAAATTCTGCGCGTATCCAACAAAATTAATTTGCTGTATAATACACAGAGTTCTCTTTAATCCTTTCTCAGTATTACTTTATGGTCATAATGCATTTTAATTCTTCTTTCAGAGCCACCTGCCCAGATTTTTTTGTGGGACAAGGAGCTTGGAAACTTTCTAATGACTGGGCAACTTTTGATGACTGGCTGAAAACCCGAAGTGCCGGCAAGATAGACAAGTACAACCATTGTTCCTTTTCCATTCAGTGGACATCCTCCTTTTGTAGCAATTTCTGCCTCAATAAAGATGCAGGATTAGATCCTAAATTATGAATGGGTCAAATACAGTCCACGAACAGAAATTTCATGGAGCTTGTGGGTCAAGCTCATGCTCATGTGGGGGGTGCTTTTGTCGAGAAAAGTAAGACTCTGAACAAGAGTAGAAGTGCTGACTGTTTACCTGTGCAGAGAGTAGAAGCAAGATAAATGACTTAAAAGAACAACAAAGTCTAGAAAATGCAGCTTGCTCCTTCCACTTCAGTTTGATTCAGTTCCCACAGGTAGGCACAACTTCCATGGGTTTCAGAGAGGGTGCAAACGTCGTCACCAAACATTATTTAACCAGGGAACATTGGTCCTGCTCCCCATCAGATCCCAGGTAGTTTGAAACATAATACTTTCCTATTCTTCTACCTGTATTTTTCCCATTTTTATCTGACAGGTAGCTTGATTGTGTGTTAGTGCTGAGTTTGAAGCAGCAATCTCAAATTTACTTCCACAATTTCATAAAATATTTGTCTCCCTGATGGGAGTTTGCCTATAGTGACATTTGTGATAATGGGATGTTGTGGACTGGCTGTGGGTCTCTTAAACTTTTATTCATGGCAGCCTGCAAGACAAGTGTTGCCCTTTGGGCTGCTGTTTATAAAATCACCTTAAGCACCTATACCACCACTCAGTCACCCTGAATTCCAAGAGAACAGGGAAGAGAATAGGAGGAACAAAGGAAGAAAACTCATGGGTTGAGGTAAAGACAGTTTGATGAGTGAAGGAAAGATTAAAGACGGGAGTGATGCAAAGACAGTCACCACCTCCCACAAGCAGACCAATTCCCAGCCAGTCTCTGAGCAGCAGCCACCTTGGAGGCCAGGGGAATAGAGCTAGAGGCTTAATTCACTTTCATTTACATGTCTCAGAGAAGCTGATGTCATCGTGAAGTATCTAAAGGAACAGTGTGGTGCAAAGAAGATCGGTGTCGTCGGGTTTTGCTGGGGTGGAGCAGCAGTACAACATCTAATGCTGAAAAATCCTCATTTACAGGCAGGGGTGTCTGTCTATGGTAAGTCATAAATACCTATTCTCAGAAGACGTGACTGGTGCAGGAACCTATTCTGTAGGACTATTACTGTAACAAAATTCAGTGCAACGTCTTATGGAAGGTGATTTTATTACACAAAATTTTTAAGCGATTTGATTTTGCACACTCACATTTTTGTAGTTAATCATAACCAGCAAAATCTAAGTATTCAAGTGGCATGGCTAGGATTGCTTCTGTGCAATATAGCTTACAAAGGACTATTTTGCTGCACTGATTTGCTGATCAGCTGAGTCAATTCAACAATGCTACTTGCTAATTTTTTGCTTGTCTGTTGTAATAATTCCAGTAATGAAAAGTGTGGCGAGGGTGGCAGCTAGTTAGTTTTACTGTTACTTAAATGCAAATAGATTTGAATAGTCATAATTACAATATCAATTTGTTATCAGTATAAATATATGTACACTGAAATCCTAACCATGTATTTAGAATGATGTATATTTACAATTATCTCAAAAACGGCCATGCCAGGCTAGATGCAAGCAGCTCTTGAGTGTCCATCTTTCACAGGACCCTGTCTCTGGCAGTGGTCAGAAGCAGATGTCGAAGGAAAACCACAAAAATGTAATAATCCTTCAGACAGAGCTGGTCTTTCTACTTTTAATGACATCCTAAATCACAGGAAGTTCTCACAACAAAAGTGACTTTCAAGCAAAGCGTGTTTAATTCTGTTACAAACTGATCAGCTCTTACTGAACAGAATGTCTTTTATTTCAACTGTATAGCTTTGGTAGTGATTTAACCACTCTAAGCAGCACGACTCGTTGCGTATGCCTCTCCTTCTTCCCTAGGAGTGATCAGGTTCTTTGCGGACATACCCAGTTTGCTTCATCCCACTTTCTTCATTTTTGGTGAAAAGGATGACTTCATCCCATTGCAGCAGGTGAGTTTCCTATCAGAGATATTTGTCTTTTTAATGTTTTTCATGCTTGTTTTGTAATTTGATGTTTAACTAAGAGAAAGTAGAAAAGTAATTTGCATTTTCTTTCTCTTTCACTAACTTTTACAGTAGTTCTACCCAAATTTATGTTGTTCATCCCCAAATCAAAAAGTTTTAAAGTGACACTAGAAAATGTTTTCTGTTTCTGTTGCAAAATATGGATGATCTATATATGAATGTTCCTAGGAGGAAAATGGCAAGAATCCAGATGAAGACTTTTGTCAAGTTTGAGACAGGAGACCCTCTTTAATCATACTGATGGTGCATAAAGTCAGCAGAAAGTCCCCACCTCTGCTGGTGGATCCAGTGGTTGTAGGAGAATTAAAAGATCCCAGGACTATCCTTTTCCTTCCCCTGCGGTCCTGCAGAGCTGCTCCTTACTGGTACTTTTGGCAACAGCCTTCCTGGGGAGCCCAGGGGGAGAATGACCACAGGAAGATGATCAAAGAGGAAAATGCTTTTTCATTGAGCGGTGTTGGCTTTAATTTTCCTGCCAAGAATGCCAGTCACTTTGAACTGCTGATTCTGTGTCTCTGCCTCTCCTCCCTCAGTTTCAAATCAATTCAGTTTCTTGTCCTATTTTGTTTGGCGAGGTCTATTGGCAGTAACTTGTACAGTGATCACTACATGCTAACCTTCTCATGACACTGAGCAATAGGTGTTTTTACCAGGTATTACAGTAACACATATGCTTTTTTTTTTTTACAATTTTATATAGTCACATGCTGCTACTTTACTGGAGAAAAAAGCCTACTTAAATAAAGAAAGTGTAGTAACAGAAATGTATTTGGGTATGAAATCATTAGAAGGGAGAGCGATGGCAAGAACACACTGTCTCCCAGAGAAGTGAAAAACCAGGGAAATTTAAGGAGTGTAAGTACATACCATGTTAACACTGTACTCTGCCAACATGGAACATTCTGTGTTACAGGTTGCTGTACTGGAGGAGAAGCTTAAACAAAACTGTAAAGTTGATTTTGAAGTTAAAATCTACCCTGGACAGACACATGGGTTTGTACATCGTAAAAGAGAAGATATCAATCCTCAAGATAAACCTTATATTGAGGAAGGAAGAAAGGATATGATCAACTGGCTGAATAAATATCTTTAGCATAAATAAGTGCCCCTAAAATAAATCAATTGTTGAAGGAAATCAGAAAATAATGCAGACTATATTGATTAAGATGGTCTTAAAACCATCAAAGTATTTTGTAAAATTCTTTTGCAACAACACTACTTATTTTCACTTATTTTCTAAGTAGATGCTTAGAAATGCCTTTTTGAATGCTGAAAGCTATAAATATAAAAACAGATTTTAAAATTTGATCTTGTGCATCGTATCATTGTTAGAACCTCACGTGAGCCCAGGGAGCCCTCAGCTTTCACAGAACATTCCCCTTCAAGGTGCAGCCCCTCAGTTGTTTCCATTGCCCCATAGTATTTTTCTTCTCACCTTCGCCTCTGCCAGCCGTGCCTCGCAGCTCCCTCAGGCAGTCGCTTTCAGTCTGGCTCCATCCTAGGCAGGGGCATGTGTCAGGCCAGACCTAAGTGATCTGTGGTGGAGATGCAGCCGTTTGTGTGCTTTGAACTCCACAGTGCCCCTGCTTCAGGGTGTCCCACCAGGTGGGTCCCACTTCAGGTCCCATATCCCCAATGGTTCTTCAGCCATAAGTCCATTTCAAACCCCTTCCTCACATCACTCCCTACACTTCCACCATGTATCTCCCACAAGAAAACGCTTCTCCCTGCATCACACTGAGTTTATATAAGGAAGAAGTTCTTCACAGTGAGGGTGGTGAGGCTCTGGAATAGGTTGCCCAAGGAAGCTGTGAATGCTCCAACCCTGGAGGTGTTCAAGGCCAGGCTGGACAGAGTCTTGGGCGACATAGTTTAGTGTGTGGTGTCCCTGCTCATGGCAGGGGGGTTGGAACTAGATGATCTTAAGGTCCTTTCCAACCCTAACTATTCTATGATTCTATGTAAGGAATCAGCTGCGGAACAGTGGGGTAGACATAGCAGACATATGTGAGGTCTGATCAGGGGACCTCACACACATGGTTTGGTTCCCTTGGGTGTTGTGCTGTCTTTG
>NW_009932034.1:0-594 GCF_000696875.1 Nestor notabilis
GATGCACCCACAGTGCCTGGGGATGCTTTTCCTCTCTTCCCAACCAGCCCAAAGAAAATGGGGTTCAGAGGCAATGGCACCCAAAACCCTCCTGGCACAGTGGCTCCGGCAAGCAGCGGTGCTCTCTGCGCCTCCGCCGCTGCAATCCAATAGCCGAGGGCGAGCGATGCCCAGGCGCTGGAAAAGTGGGTCAGGCACATTGGACACCATGTGCTTCTCCTCCCCTTCCACGCTCCTTATCGCAGCCCTGATGGTAAATAAACCGCTGGTCTCCCCAGCAACCCAGCGGCCGTCACGCCGCGCTGGGAGCGGAGTCCAAGGTGAGCCGGGTGCTGGCAAAGGAGCCAGCCCAGCCAGCCACAGCTTATCCCAGAGGATGAGCAATAACCCCCAGAGCATCGGCACAGCACAGGGCGTAGGGGCTGCCCAGCAGCCAGGAAGCACCATCCCAGGCACCGGTGCTGTGGGTTGGGTGGGAAAGACCAGAAAGATCCATATCTTGGTATGATGCTGTCTCTGCAAAGGGCGATGAGTTCCCCAAAGCAACTCAGCAGTTGTGGCAGAGCCTGAGGTGGGAAAATACTGGAAAATGGG
>NW_009932034.1:622-1187 GCF_000696875.1 Nestor notabilis
TCCCCAGCAGCAGGAGCAATGGCTGAAAGCATCAGAGCATCCCTGACCCACTGACCCACAAAACCCACATCACGGAGGGGCTGCAGCCTGTATCCTCCAGCTGAGCATCTCCCTCCGCAGGTAACCCCAGCACAGGGCTGGGCCCCCGTTGACCCCCCTCCAGCTGCTTAAATCAAGCAGAGCCCTTTGTTTTCTGCTTTCATATTATTTAATTCTCCTCACTTGCACTGCAGGGGCAGCAGCTAAGCCTGGGGCTTTGCTAAGCTGGGATCGTATTAAAAGAACAGAGAGGAAGAGAGTTCCTGGCGCTAAGCTGCTTGCGGTAACAAAGATGGATTTAAGGAAACTGCTCCCATAGCGATATTATTGCCCAAAAGCAGCCAGCCCAGGGGAAAGCAGCCAGGAATGCGGGAAAGGCTCCGGGCTGGTCCTTCTTGGGATGCACCAGCACTGCAGGGCTGGGGGGTCTTTCCCCAGGCCACCCAGTGAAGCCCCACAGGGCCATAGCTGGGGCTGGTACCTGCAGCTGGGGCCAGGATAGGAGGCTCTGCAGCGGGATCTGGAC
>NW_009932035.1:0-4868 GCF_000696875.1 Nestor notabilis
ACCCGGCCACCCCCTCGGCTCTTGCTGTAGGTGCCCGAGCACCCAGCCTCAGCAGCCGACCATCTCCATGGCTTTCTGTGCTTCTCCGTGCAAGCACAGAGAGGGTGACAGCCCCGGCACCCCAAGGGCTGCGCTGCCGGGGGGGCCGGTGCCTCGCCTGGGGAGCCTGCAAAGCGACTGCAGTGGTGGGCACTGCCGCCGGTGGCTCTGGTCAGAGCGGTCCCACCAGTTTATCAGCAGGTGCTCTGCTCGGGCCGGCCCGCGGGAGCTGGGCGGGCTCCCTGCTTTCTCCAGCCACAAAGCTGCACCGAACAAAATTTAAGGTGCACAAATACATCTCTGGTTATCCACATGAGTAATTGCTGTTGCTGCCTTAAGAATGGTGCTTTCCAGATTTCAGGTTCCAGTAAGAGCTAACAAGTGTATGTGCAGGAAGTGATGAGCATCTTGTATCTCGGGGGAGCATACAGCGATTGGGGTGGAGGGAAAGGGGATCTCGGCTGGGGAGAGGAGACTTGTCCCAACTACACTTTGTCGAATACCAGTGGCAGGACGAGACCAACCCAGTCCTGAAGGTGTAGGGTTGAACCATGTGCCCAGCTGAAGAGGACACTTTAAAACAGTTGGTGACACCCCCTGGGAATTACCAACTTCAGCAAAATAATCCTTGTAACTGCTTCGTTGCAAGAACTTAATCTCTAAACTATTTTAACGTATTAGGGGAAAACTGCAACTAAAACAACCACCTGCTATGACCATAAAGATTAACTAAATTCCAGCATTACTTCCTGATTTTCACTCTTACTCCCTGTGCATGCCAAAATGAGGTGGAATCAGGTTCCCCGGGAGAGAACATGGGAGGAAGATATTCAGAACCTTTTGGGAAATATAAATGTTTGGGTATTGATCTTTTTTTAACTGCTGCCAACTTTTTTAGCAGATTTCACTGTCCCAATCAATAAAGATTTTTCTTCCCTTTCCTGTAACTAAAATGCTTCATATTTTAATTTTCTCTGCTGGATTATTTCACTTGACATCAAAGAGTGTTGCAGTACAAGGTACAGGCATGGCCTAAAGAAAGCTGTTTGCAATCAGAGAATCACGGTCTGAAATGCCAGTGCATTATCCAAAGCTTCACCTTCAAAGGATATGAGAAAATCTGGTATCTTCCCAAAAAAGAGGTTTTCCACCTATATATTAAGATATTTTTTGCTTGTAGTCTTCAAATCACTCGTGAAAGAATGATGGTTTATTCCACCCCATATTAGATAACTTTCAGTTATTTAGCATGTGACTAATTTGTTTTCTTGTGTAGCTGTAAACTAGGAGCAGCAGCTCTGCATTTAAAAATTATCCTAATCAGTGATAAAGTTGGTCACAGTATTTTTTTTTCCTGGTGATTTGTGAACCTGAAAAGAGAGCTGCTGCAGCTCTAAGAAGAAACCCTTCTCCCAGGTCTCTCTGTTTCTGCAGTGATGGAATTAAAGCAGGGCTTGTGAAACTGAATATAATGTTGCATTTCCTAACATGCAGGTCTGTCTGTCTTTATAGTTGGCCAAGGAGTCCATGGGTTTGGTTCTGAATGCAGGCACAGTGTCATAAACTCCTGTTGACATTACTGGCATGCACATCTGCTCTGCACCGCTCTGGATCATGTCCCAACTTCACGCATGAGAGCCCATGCTTCCGTAAACACCGAGTAAGCCTAGAGTGGTCTTGAGGTGGGAAACTGAAGGCCAACCTCATAATGTACCTGCACTGTTATTCTTGCAGGTGAAACATTACTTTTGGTGGGCTACTAAGTGAAACAGAAAAGTCTCCATATGCTTTGGTCTCTGCCAAAGGGAGTTCAACTCTTCAACTTCCATTTGGGTAAATGGGACTCAAAACATCTCCCATTTCATCTCTATCAACTGCTCCTCTTTGAGGGTAGTGTAGCCTATGCTGTTCCATACAAACTAGCCCCAGCTGAATCCAGGGTCTGCATTCCTCATTGCCAGCAATGGAAGCTGAATTGTTCAACCAAACTGGGCCAATATGGCATTTTTCCTTAAGGGACTTTTTTTTTTTTTAACATGTATCTAAATTTAATGTAACACAATATAATATAATAATCTCTATCGTACATAATTATTAAGGTAATTTTTCTCCTGTTTCTTTTTCCCTGGGCTCCCTCCTCACCTCCAGTCTGTCCATGTGGAAAGTTACATGGTGCACACTATGAAGAGGGGAGGAGAGAATAGCACTGATTCATAAAACGAACAAGCAAGACAGCATTTTGATCATGCTAGAGAGACATGCCAATGCCCCTCCTGCAGTTTGTGGAGAAAGGCCCCATCCTTCACACAGGAGAAGGCAGAGGCAGATTCCCCACAGCTATTGGAGAATTACACTTGCGATGCTCATTAAATATCCCCACCCCACCCTGAGCATACAGAAGCCTATGTACTAGGCACTTGCTATGGAAGGAGGCCAATATAAAGATTTTAAGACACTGTCATTTCTGAGATTTCGTTCACTTGACAAATAAACTCTTCTGTCATCAGTGCTGAGGCTTAAAATGAAGGGCTGTCTAAATTTCAGAGCTCTGGTGGCTTGAACAGAGAAGAGATCTAAAACTGCATTCCCTTACCTTCCTAAACAGAATGATCTATCTAGGTCAAAACAGAGGTTATTGGCATCTTTCCTTAGTGAAGTGTAATAATTCCCGCAGGGTTGCTAACAGAATATCCTGTTTACTTTTCATAGAGCCTTCAAAAGCCATGGGCTATATTCTGTAGATTCAATCATTAGGCATATCTCTGCTTTACTAATTCTGTATGCACAGAGCGAACTACAGATAGAAGCATATGCAGGTTTTTTGCTGGTTTATCTGCATAGCTACTGAAAATATATGCATGAAAGTTAAGGAAGAGATTTAAATTTAATACCACTTTAATATATATGTGTGTATTGCTGTAGTTGACTGGGAAAAAGAAAGACGCCCATCCCTGGCCAATAATTATGAATGGCCTAATTCACCATTTTACAGCAGCATAGCAACAAATCTCTTCCAATAGGAAGGCACTGTTGAGTTTGAAAGTCTGCATGCAGACACCTCTTAAGAATTGTACTCAATTTCCACGCTGTGTAAATTACATCTAAACTGTGCATTGCCAGGGCTGCTTATTAAGCAGAATTAAGCCCATATCCATGTTTTATTAACTTTATCCTTTGCAGGGGATCCCCTTGTTGAATGTCTAGCATAATTAAACCTCACGCAGCTTTGGCATTCCCCAGTCTCTCTGTGTGAGACTGGGGTAGACGTTTAAAAAAACCCACGCCTGATAGAGAAAAGAAAAGACCTTGCAGTGTTTTGCCCATTTTGTGTGCAGGGTAATTCTGTTTACAATACATGGGTTTATATCTATGTTTGGATGCCTAATAAGAATTCACGTCCGCTTAAAAATATGTTATTTGGGGAGAGATCTGGCCCTCAAACAGCGGCAGAGTATGAAAACTGGCTGGCTTTCTGGGCTTTTCTCACACAGCTGAGCTCTGAGCTGCCTGGGCCTTTCAATAAACATAGAAGAGCCTCCATCATATGATTGCTATATTAAAATAATTTATTTAATGGGCCCCTCACCCCCTTTTTTTGGCTTCAAAGATTCAATTAAAACAAAATTTGCAACTCATTACGAGGAGTATTCATTAGCCTGCCCAATGTCTTTAGAAACAGCTCTAGCCTAGGGAGAAGTTGGGCTTGTCTGTCTTAAAGCAAGTGGCAGGTAAGCAGTTATGCAGATTGAAGAATGAAACCACTGCTGCGAAAACTGGTCACAAGCAGCACGAATGCAACGAAACTAAATGGAGCCCAGAAAAAAAATATTTCTACTTGGATTTTATATGTTCATATACGTTTTTTCCTTCTGAAGAGAGGATTTTCACTTAACAGATTTTCTTTCTCTTCAGTGACTTGTCACCTATACCAGATGGAGGCAGGGAAACACAAGAAAGCTTTGCTTGAAGAAAACCATGGCTGTCTAGGAATGAAAATACCATGATGCATTTCTCTTCAAGAAGCCTCCTGCATGGCTGAAAAGACTTTGTCTCCTGGGTTCTGGAAGTACCTTTTCAGTGGATAAAGAACTGTCTGGATGGCCGCACACAAAGATTTGTGGTCAACGGTTCAATGTCCATGTGGAGACCAGTAATGAGTGGGGTCCCTCAGGGATCGGTGTTGGGACATGTGCTGTTTAACATCTTTGTCGGTGACATGGACAATGGAATTGAGTGCACCCTAAGCAAGTTTGCCGACAACACCAAGCTGTGTGGCTGTGTTGATACGCTGGAGGGAAGGGATGCCATCCAGAGGGACCTTGACACGCTTGTGAGGTGGGCTGATGCCAACCTCATGAAGTTTAACCAAGCCAAGTGCTAGGTCCTACACCTGGGTTGGGGCAATCCCAGGCACAGCTACAGGCTGGGCGGAGAAGAGATTCAAAGCAGCCCTGCGGAGGACTTGAGGGTGGTGACTGATGAAAAACTCGACATGAGCTGGCTTCAGTGTGCACTTGCAGCCCAGAAAGCCAACCATATCCTGGGCTGTACCAAAAGAAGCGTGACCAGCAGGTCAAAGGAGGTGATCCTGCCCCTCTACTCTGCTCTTGTGAGACCTCACTTGGAGTATTGTGTGCAGCTCTGGTGTCCTCAACATGAAAGGGCATGGAGCTGTTGGAGCAAGTCCAGAGGAGGGCCATGAGGATGATTAGAGGGCTGGAGCACCTCCTGTATGAAGACAGGCCTAGAAAGTTGGGGCTGTTCAGCCTGGAAAAGAGAAGGCTGCGTGGAGACCTCATAGCAGCCTTCCAATATCTGAAGGGGGCCTA
>NW_009932035.1:5078-8950 GCF_000696875.1 Nestor notabilis
TGTCCCTGCTCATGGCAGGGGGGTTGGAAGTAGATGATCTTAAGGTCCTTTCCAACCCTAACTATTCTATGATTCTGTGATTCTATGATTCTACCTGCTGGGAACAGCCGGAAAGTACACAGTCTAGGGTCGATTTTGCTGCCTACACCTTGCTGCAAAATTCATCTCCCCAAAAACAAGCCTGAAAATGAGTAGTAGCAGGGGGCATCTGAAACTGTTCCCACATATGAAGAGAGACCTCCCTATAGTCAGACCAGCATCTATCTCACATCTCAGTGCAAGCCTGGGGTTTGTTCAAGATGGGCTCAACTCAAAGCTGCTGTTATCACCCAAACAGTCCCGTTCACCAGCTATTCTACCATCACCTTCCCCAGTGGGATAGGGTATGAAAAAATGCTGTCCTTGCATTATGTGCTTCAGTTTTGGCTTCATCATTTGCAGGAGTCCAAGGGAATGGGTCTGCAAACACCTGCCCAGTGGCAGCTCCCACACAGCACTTCAGTCATTAAGGTGATGCAGGGAGGAGGCCCCACTGAACAGTCTCCACCATGTCAAAAAGAAAGGATTGATACTCACAGGTAACCTTGTGCAAGGCAGAGCCAAGAGCCCTCTTTTCCTGAGCAAGGGATACACAGCTAACCAGCTGCTCCAGGCTTAGAAGCACCCATCTAAACATACTGAGAAAACTCAAGTATCTTCTTACCTGTGCTATAACTGCTGAGTTCAAAAGACAGGACAGACAACTGCCTCCCTTCCTTCCACCCTCTGCCTCCTCTTCCTCACTGAGTTTCTCCAAACCTCCAGCAGCTCCCTCCATCTACCCCAGTTAGGGACTTTTTCACATGTGGCCACCCATCTAATAACCCTAAGCCACAGGAGCTCCAAGGAACTGGGAGTGGAGCAAGACCATGGACTTGAGATTTCATCCCAGGTCTTACAAGGAACAAGGAAAAGACAACATGCATCCTTGTGCTTTTAATGTAAAGCTGGAGCTTGAGGCTGAAATAGGTGAAGTAGCCACCCCAGAACAACTCCAGTTGTGAGCCTGGGATTGAATACACACACATCATGCCCTTCTCTGTCTGAAGCAGAGACGTAGTCCTCACACCTCAGGGTAGCAGCACTTTCATGAACAAGACAGCTCCTACAACCTTCCCGTCCCTGGGGGAAGTCAGCTGTCCCCATCGTTCTCTTCGAATCCTATTTGATGACAGCCTGTAGCCCATTTTGGCCTACAGTGTCAATATTGCAAAAGGTGCCCAGCTTCCATGGACACTGAACCTGCTTGTGTCCGGCTTTACATCTCACCTGCTTGAAGGTGATGTGGTCTGGGTGAAGGGGGCAGTGTGACTCCGACGTACAGTTTGAGGCCCTGGGCCTCCAACCCACTGGGCTCAGGAGGTCTAAGGGGCTACCCATGTTTTTTCCCTCTCCCTGGGAGGAAGGAAGACTGCTCAAGCTGTAAAACCTCCTCACGTTGTAACCATGTAGCCAGACACTGATTCTGACCAAAACCATTTTCAAGCATGTCAGGAAAAGCCTTTCAATTTAAAGTTTCCATCAAGCTGACTTTGCTGAAAGTCAAACAGATCCTTCCTGATTAGATCTTGGCTGAGGCAAACCAGCCCGATTACGTGATTGAGAATGATAAAAAGAAGGGAGGGAGAACAAAACCCCTATCACGTTCCTCCAGCAGGGCTGTGGGACTGTCTGCTCCACAGCAGGTCAAGGCTTGGAGATTGAAGACATCAGCCTCCTTAATGCACCTGTGTTGCACTGGCATAGGCCAAGATGGGAGGAAGGGAGAGGAGCTGCAAGGAGAAATTACAAACTCCCTCCAGACCCCTAAATCTCTCTATCTGCACATAATGGATTCTGCCAGACCTAAAGAGGTCTTGGAAAGCTCCCTGACCCTAAACTTCACTTGTCCCTTCATCCAACCTCCAAATCCATAAGAAGCCCAGCATTTGCAGCCTGAGCCAGGTTCTATCTCAAATCCTGCTGGTTCATAAGAGCAATGCTTCAAAGGGTAGCCTATTGCTCTGTCACCCAGCAAACGCTCCTTGCAGTTCGGAGAGCTCGCAGGAAATGCAGTGACTCTGACAAAACCTTGTACTCCCACTGCCATCAAACTCTGCAGAACAGGAGTGCTGGGACATTAATCCTGGCCTCAGGATGCCTCTGAAGTTACATGCATCCAGATTGCATCTTATCTAACCAAACCTGTTTATTTCTCCCACCTACTTCAAGGGCATACTCAACACTAAGTGTAAACATGAGATTACAGCTGTTGTACAGCTAGGAAAAAGTTTGAAGACTTCCTCATCCCTTGCTGACCTAAAGCGATGGGTAAAAAAGATCTGAGTAAATAATACATCGCTTCCCCCACGTACCCCTGGCCTCCAAACACACATCTTGCTATTTAAATTGTAATTTATTTCCCTTCCCAGCAATATATCAACTTTTCTATCTCCTCAGTAAAATGAAATCTCATGTCCCCTCTCCCCAGATTCTCACAGCTAGGGCAATCCAGACACCAGTAAAGATATCATTAGCCTTGAAGGAAATCCAAGTTTGCCAGGGATACAAAGACTGATGCAGTAGTAACTAATGATCACAGCATGTCTGGTGAAGAGAATAAACTGAACTGACATGGAAATGGAATTCACAGAAGCAAGTTTCATTTTAATGCAGCTACATCAAACCTCTTGGGATAAACTATTTAGTCTATATTACTTCAAGACTCAGCACTTTTCCCCAGAAAGCAGCGACTCTGGGAATTGGGAAGCATAAGAGAGATACAGCTGAACAGGACCTTTCTCCACAGAACTGCAGCTAGAAGAGCGCAAGCCCAAGCCCATGGGCACATGCATGGAACGATAGGGACCAGAAGCAGAAATGCTCTGTCAAGTTTGTACCCAATGCAGCAAACACCAGTATAACAAGAGTCACAAAGTCTGGTTGCCAGGCTTCAGAACTGTAAGGGATCAGAACATAGCTCCAGGAGGGTCTGAGGTCTACGGAGAATACGGATCTAGTGAGACACTTGAGCAGTCTTTTTTGTTGCATTAATAAACATATCTACAGGGGATTCACATGGGGCCACTCTGTGAATATGGTCTTGGTACTCAGCTGTATTTAGCCCTTTAATTCTGTGATCACTGATAGTTTGCTGTTCCTGAAAATCTGGCCACAGAAGAAAAATGGTTGAGACCCTCTGTATCTAAGAGAATGACAGAGAAGACTTGGCCCTCGCTGAGAAATCTCTCACTGCTCGCTCAGTGAGAACATTTTCGAAAGGAGGGGCTCTTTCAATCCAGCAAAGTCAGAATGAAAGCTGGAGGCTATGAGTCAAGGCAAGGCTCATGTTTATTGTTAATAGCGAAGGTAATTCATCAAGAGAATGATATGGCAAGAGTTGTGATGGATTCTCTATCATTTCACCCTAAGAGCCAACCTCTTTCAAAAATAGATGAGCTGATATAATTGTGCAGAGGGTACAAAGGACCCTAGAGAGGTCACCCCTGTACTATGCCAGCAGTACCTTCATCATCACTGACAAGGTTGGTCTGATCCCTGCTTAGCAACCTGCAGCAATGGAAATCCCACAGCTCCCTTGGGAATGCAGCTCTGCACCACCCTCAGCTGAGAAAGGGTCTTCCTAACATCTAATCCAAATCCCACTTGTCTAGAGGTTTCTTGCCCTATTGATATGTCTGCAACAGAGGAATTGTTGGGCTTGCTCTGTACAGCCCTGACTTGAGTGAAACAGGTGACAAGACTGTGCAATCGCAAATAGTCCCTTCTGCCTAACTTCAGAGACTTACCCAGCATCTGTCACTATTATAGAATCATAGGATGGTTTGGGTTGG
>NW_009932036.1:0-13112 GCF_000696875.1 Nestor notabilis
GAGACGAGGCAGGGGAACCAGCAGGCATCTCCACATACCCCTGGAACCAGCTCTGTGTAGATACCCGTGGACGCCAGTGCTGCAGCCCACATGGGTGCTGCTGGTTATCTGAGGAGTGCTTTGCTTTCTGCTGGGATACTTGTGCCCACCTGCTCTATGTCCATTTAAAATAGCAGGTTGGTGCTTGATCTGTTCCCTCCATGCCACATGCCCTGCCAAGCATTGTGCCACCAGCCTGTACAGAAATGTGAACTCTGTGCTGAAGAGTTCACAGTCAAGAAAAATGCTCTGCAAGGGCACTTAGACATGCTCTGTAACAGATAATACACTGTCAGCTCTATCCTCCTCTCAAAATAACCACTGTCCACTAGGCAGGCTACCCCAGGAGAGGGTCTAGATGGTGCATGTGGAAGGTACACAGCACACAGGCCCTCTTCACCCAAGCTGTGCAGGAGACATCAGGAGTGGGCCTGGGTGTGCAGCAAAGTGGAATGCATCTCTGTACAGGGAAATACACTGCTGAACATCCTGACCTCATGAGCTGCCTCGAGATCATCCCTGTCTGCTGAGACTTAGTACAGTTTGGTGTCATCCCAGTCCTTTGGTCCAGTTCAGATGACTGTCAGAATGCCTTTCAGCTCTAGGACACTGCTGTTGGGTTAGCAGAAGAGCAAACACTACCTTCACTTCCCAAAGCCCACTGAACTCCTCCAGCCGCTGTGACGGTGCCTGTCAGTATTGATATGGCTACTGACAGTCTGGCCATGGCAACAGCTGGCTGCCCCAGAGCATTCCCCTAAAAACACTTAGTCTAGATGTCACCTCAGTGTCCACATGCTGGCTTATTGTGTCTGCAAACATGGGGCCAGCACCTCTGGCAAGGCACCATCTAGCTGTGTCTTCTGTCATTTACATTATCCCTATGGTGACTGGTTTCACCAAGCTTGACTGGTTTTATTTCATGATGTAGTTTTATTCTATAAACAACATTATTATTATGTTCCTCCAAAGGTATGCTCGGCATGTTTTTAATGACAACGCTGCAGTTCAGGAAGTTAGAGCGAGCTGCTGTGAGCAGACACGGATTTTGGCGTTGATAAACTGACCTCACTGCCAATAAGCACGGATCCTCCAGTGTTCAGGAAGAACAGCCTGTGAGATGTTTTACCCGTGCACTGCTGACAACGTCAGGAGGTAGCATGCCTGCAGTGTCACAAAGCACCTGATGTGCTAAGAGAAGTGCTGCTCCAGTAGAAGGCAAACCAGAAACCCCACTGCCAGACCAAACAGGCCACAGAGTTTCTGTCATCAGGTCCTTTATGCACAAAGCTGACAGTTGCAGCCCACTGCAGATCAGCGCTATAGCCTAGATCCTCCAATGCTCCACTCTTACTAAGTATAATTTTAAATGTATTTCTCCATAAGGAAAATATTATGGGGGAAAATAGAGTCAAAACTCAGTTCTCCTTCCTAAAATATGTAACGCCGAGAAACAATTCCCCAGCAAGGAAGACACCTAAACCACACAGGAGAGCTGGGAACAGAGTGGACCCCAATAGGTAACAAGGTATCCTTTTCACTCCCTCCTTTTTCAGTATGTTTCTACTTTGGAGAGTTTTCCTTTTGTGCATTTCTCCAGCAAAGCTTTCAGAAGAAATCATGGTTTCCTTTACTGCAAGTGCAAGATGCGTGTTTATTCTGTTGGCCCTGCAATGGGACTAGCTGTCTAGAGGAAAGCATAAAGATTTAACTTCTCTGCAAAGAGAAAGTAAGAAGTGGTTTGTCTGCTCTCCACAGCTTTGCCACCCTTAATTCCTGCAGTGCGGGGAGCAGACATCCAGGCTATTTCCCCCAGCCTGCAGATCCCACACACAGATCAGTAGTTCAGGGTGGAGTGGAAACCAACTGCTCTACAGCCACCATGGAGTAACTCGGTCTAGCTGAGGAAGTGTGTGCTTTGTTACAGACCTTCCTGGTAAACTTGGCCTAATAAATAGAGGGCTGATAATTACTATATATTATATTTTTGCCACAGAAAGGCCCTTCTGTGGCTGACAAGGCAGAGACAATGCTTCAATACTTGCATAAAGATCATTAAGCAGATCTCTACATCCTGTGCAGGAGAGGAGTAAGAGCCTCCATTTCTCCTACATCTTTGCTCCATCCTTAACCTAGACAATGAAGGAGAAAAGAATTCACATAGAAAAGCTTGGAGGAAAATATATTTGTTTAGCAAATGGTATGATGGAAGAAAGTAACAATAATGGCAAAGGTGAAGTACTCAAAACATATTAATGAGCAGAGGCTAGTGCAAGAAGATGAGTCACTGCATTTCTGGAATAGGAAAGGGAGCATGCAATGAACAACTGGTGACAGTGGGGTGAGGGAGTGAGCAATCTTCTGGGCAGGGCCATCAGGAGAGAGAGAATTAAAAACAAGGACCAGGCTCTGGTGGGATCAGATGGGAACCCAGACTCAGCTTTGCTCCTTCACTCTCCCAGCTGGGTGCTCTTGCTGCTGTCACACACCTTTTCACCCCTGGAGTGCTCAGAAATGTGAGGAGGGCGAGAGAAACAGTGTTTCAAGCCTTTCCAGCCCGAAGGAAAGAGGCAAGGGCCTCACAGAAGAGCTGCAGGGCAGGGGACTTCGAGAACAAGCAGAATGTGAGAGCATGGTTGTCCCACTTTCTGGACTGCAGCCCCTTGCCATCATGGGAGCCCAGTGTGTCTGCTGAGTCGCAGCTGGTTAGACTGGTCTGATGGGAATTTTCCAAGTCGACACCCTGTTAGTCAGGTTCCTTTGGGGCACATAAGCACACTGGCTGGAATATAACACCATGTGTGGCAGAAACCTCCATGTTCTCTGCACACAAAGGTATTAGCATGTCAGATGCTTTTCTGATATGCAAATATTATCACCTGTCTTGTATGAAAGTTCAGTATCTGAGGCCTTGGAAGTTTCTGTTGCTGTGTTCTGCCTTTGCCTCCTCCTTGTATTCCCACATGAATTTAGTGGCTCAAAGCTGCTGGCAACTAACCCATACCTCAGCGACCTGGCCCAACATTTTCTGTAGTGCAGAAAAGTCCCTAAAGAAGTACATCCCTGCACTTCTCAGGTGCCCAAAGTTAAGACACATAACCTGCCACCATCATGCTTCCACTGCCCTGTGCTCTAGTTATCCACAGCAGACAGATCTGCCTTCCCTGCTTAGCTGCGAGCCGCCTCTCTGCTGTGTGCCTCGACCTACGTACAGAAGGGGGAGTTCTCTGCAGGCAGATGCAAAGCTAAAGCCCTGACATTAAAACAGTTATATAAACCCTGCATTAAAGAACTTACACAAGCTGCATACAACAGCTCCTAACAGAAAGGCAGCCGGGCTAGGGGCTCCTGTTGTCTCTGCTGCCTCTGTTGTCTCTTCTCTCCTTTTGTTGCAGCTGTGGCAGAAGCAAATGGAAGGATCTGATCCGCTATCTGCTTGGAGGCTGGGGAGCAGAAAGTACCCAGCTCAAAATGTGTGCTAGAAAGAACAGTATATCTGGAGATGTAACACTGAGGAGTCCTGTTGCTGGCACTCTGGGAAGCAGTAGTTGTTTGCAGCTTTTGTTTTTTTTTTTTTTTTTTTTGGGGGGGGGGGGGGGGGGGGGGGGGGGGGGGCAAAGAATATAGAAGCGTCACGAAGCTTTTCTACTAGTGTGCAGAAGTAAGACAAGTGGAAAATGTTCATACCTACTGGTCAGCATAGACAGCAATGTCAAACGATGTCAACAACAGCTCATTATCCCCTCAGAAAATATCAATTATGAATGATGTTGTAATGAGCTGCATTTAAACAATTTATAATCTTTTTGCATCCCTAGATCATTATAAAGAGGAACGGGGGAGAGCCAGAAAGAAGCAGAGAACAGTGATACAACAGCCTCAGATCACGCTGAGTGTTTGTTCTCCAAAGCACAAGGCTAGCTATTAATACCCTGCGTTCCCCTGACAAAACTGAGAGCTACAAAACACTGCCTGGCGCTGCCTTGAGACGGTGCGTGGGAGCAGGGCGCTGGAACCCAGGTGCTCAGGATATGCTCAGAGCTGAAATTTCAGGTCAGAAGCTTGTTATTACACAACCTGTGCACTCTGAGACAAATCCTTCTCCAGCTCTAAGCACTAGACTCAGATGTCTAAAAAAAAAAAGGAAAGCCTCGCTGGAATATAGGACTGTATGAGTCAATAAAGAGGCTGCTTTTCCTCCTCTAAATTAACACAGCATGAGCTCTAATACTGTTTTGCTGGGTTTAACATGGGTCAAAAGCTAGCAATGCTTTGCCAAAGCATCCTGAATAGAGCATACATATCTATATTTTAGTAATTTAAATCCACTAAAAGCACTGAACTGTGCTTTTGTGTTTAGTTAACATGTCATATAATCTGTTTACATTTTCTAGTCTGGCATAAAAACAACATAGTTCATGGTATTTGTGGTCGAGCATTATTTGCTTATTACTTGCACATTTGAACTTCATAATGTAGGCCTCTTGTGTACCAGAAAAAAAAAAAACCAACAAAAAACCCAACAAAACAAACAAAACAAACTGACATCATTACTCCCAAATCAAGCACCAAAGTCTGAAGAACATAATCTAGTGGCCACTGTGAAAGGTCTGACTGCAGAAACCTTTGCCCCAGGCAGCTGTCCCCTTTTGTTTGGCCCAAGTGGCTGAGTTTCACAGCTACTGAGTTATTCTTGATCCTTCCTTCCTGCTGTAATCTCTGGGATGCTCTTGCTTTTCCATAGAAAGGGTTCATATGTGGTCAACATTTGGTAAACTGCTGCTGGTTTTGTATAAGATGTGAAATTAATTCTTGAACTTACTTGTTGTGGCTGTCTGAACATGCCATGAATCTGCAACACACCCTTCCTGTGTGATTTCACATACACTGTATGTTATATTATCCATGCAGATATTTTATTTTAATACAAACCTCTGATTGGAACACCAGAATGTATCAGCTTGCAGCTCTTCACACACTCCAAAAGGCAGGGATACCTTTTGCAAGGAGTGTGTGGGCATGGAAAAAGGTGGGGACAAGCCTGATGAGGAAACAGACTGGCTGATGACATGGGTAGAAACTATACCTTTACAACTCTGGCTGGGTAAGGCTGAAGGGGTAATCACTGGATCACGTAAAGGGGCTGATGGCATCACTCTGTCAAAACACAAGTGACTGCCACAGAGAAAAGAGGATCTGGCTCTGTTCTGGACAAGTCCCACTAAAAGTGACACCAAGAGAATCAGCTCTTCCCCTCTCAATTCAGACTAGTGTATTTGCAGAAATTAGCCTACTCTCTGGGTGTTTTGCATAGGACTGAAGAACAATCAACTCTCCATAAGGTTTTAGAAGATGCTTTGTGCTTTTATAAGATGCTTTTAAAGCAAGGACTCAGTAGATACACAATAGTTCCTTTTGGTGACCCCACATCTGTGCAGCAGCTCACCAGCACCTTCAGAATGATACCAGCCTGGCAGAGACTCAGGGGGTGCTGGGACACCTGGTCATTCATATAACAAGGTCAGGAACCCTAAGCACAGCCTGAAACAGGCAGGGCAGGAGGGAAGAAGGGGAGACCTCTTGCCTCCTACACAGCCACCACTACTCAGTTTGGCAAAACCTTGTTGACAGGAGAAACTTGGCCAAGCAAACTCATTGTGCCCAGTGAACTTCCCAGCAGTTTCACTGGAGATGGAGATCATTTATGTTAACATATATATGTTAGCAGCCTTAACACCGCAAGTGCCTGCATCTAACAGCCTTCCTGGGCAAAGCTAATCCCTTCTGCATGATCTCAAGGGGACTGTGCTTGTGCCCAAACTTTATTTTCCCCCTTCAGTCTCAGGTCATTCTGGTTCTTTCTATGTAACTGAGCAGACCACAGAACTCTCTGACCAGTGGGCTCTCAGGGAGGGGGCTTTCCTACTGCACTGTGAGCAATCCCCATTTCAATCTGTTGCAACAAGCATATGCTCCCTCACATGCCAGACACAAGGCCAAGCCCAAATCCCATGAATGGGTATTTTGCCATCTTGCGCTGAGGCAAATGCTGTTCTGCAGTTTCAGGAACATCTACCATACTCAGGTCAGAGTAGTGCTTCCATGTGAAGTATTTACTGTTTACTTGAGTTGTGTCTGCACTTCTGTTGCTGGATTTGCTCCCTTCTTTTTTATAGTGCTTTCAAGAAGTTTCATGTCATTTCATTTAATTGAATCCTAGTATTACCCACCCTATTACTTTTCAGTTCATAAGAAAAGTTCATCTAAGGTATGAGCAAGCATATCACCATCGATTTTTAGCAGTTTATGAAATATCACTCTGTTTCGCCAGCAATACCATCTTACTATCTTATCTCAAGGGACAGGCAGAGCATTATGGCATGCTTAGAGTGTATTTTGTAAGTGGAGAGCAGTCGGCAGGATGCAGTTAGGCCAAGTATTGCAGTCATGATCTGGAAAGATTGCCCTGTAAACTCCTGGTTTGCTGCCATTTTGTTGTGGTAGTCTTCAGATTGAAGTACATCTTGTGCTTTAAAAAGGTGCTCACACATATTCACTCAAGTGAATTCTCTGAGAGTTATCTTCTAGAGGTATAGTCATAAAAGTACCCTAGAAATTACTAACTGGTTATACCTTTGGTATCTTTGCCTTCTTTCTCCAGTCTGTGGACTGGATCTGGGTTACATTAGACCCTGAGCTCTTTACTGGGAAGATACAGGTTGAGATAAGTGTCTTCCTCTCACTTAAAAAGAGCCAAGAAAACCTGAGCTACAAAAGGCAGAGATGCGAGGTCTTTTCTCTTTCTTAAGTTTTCAGGATTGTGGTTGCAAGCCCCATTGTGAATCTTGACTAGTGACTTTTGGATGTATGTCACAGCACTCCTGTTCCTGATCTCACTTCTCTCCTCCCTAAGTTGCCAGCACACACATGGTCAGATGTTGGCAAGTTCTTCTTATGCTTCTTTTTCTTACCTAGACATGCCAGACAGCTTCATCTAAAGACATACTCTCTGTGCTAAATGGGCCAAGGAACTGGGATCAATCAGCCTATTACCTGTCACCTAAACTCCTCAGCTGGCTGCCTGCCTCATGCTGAAATCATGGTGAATGAAGGATCTGCAACAACAGAAGGGTCAGGTACTCATTGCCCAAAAAAGACACCAGTTCTGCTTTTGGCATTTTAACTTCCTCTGGGCTGTGACCAAACTGGCTGGTCCTCAGTCAGGTACTGCCAGAAGAACAAGAGCTGAAATGGGAATGGAGAGCAATCACAGCAAGTGGCTTTCTACTGCTTCTACTGTTGTGCCAGACAGCTGCCTGTTTATCTGAACCCTGCCATGCAAAGCCAAAACAAAAAAGTCAAGAACCGTATCTTCAGTCTCACTCTTCGATCCAGCTTTTTTCATGCAATTACAAACTAAAGGAATTCCATGTTTGCCAATGCAAGAAGACTTGCTCTCAGCCAGCTGCTGTACCAACATGCTCAGGAGGTGCTTTGTGAACAGCATCCTTCCTGCCACCAATAGAGCTAATCAAAGCTAGTACTGGGATAAATTATTTCAGTGTAACAAAGCATCAGGAACATGTCTGGAGGCAGAAGAGACAAAACACCTGGGATTCTTTCTTACTGCAACCAAGCATTCCCTGCTGCCCTGCCCCCAGTACCACTAGAAAGAAGTTCAGGCAAGCTGCAGAATATGATTCCTATTAACACCACTGGTTATGGCAGATGAGAAGGAAAGTGTGAGCGGGAACTGGTAGAGATGACTGAGAAACTTGCAGAAAACTGACAGTTTCCTCTGTGGGGCAAGAAATGGCAGCATGCTTTATGCCATGAGTCCTTGGCAGTGCCACTGAAAACTGAGGTGGGAAGTTAGATCCGAACTCTGACAGTAGGAAATTGCGACTTCTGGCTGCAGGCTTTTTAGTGTTCTGCATCTGGAATCTTATCCTTCTCTGGAAGGAGGAAAGCACAAGGAAAAAACAAAACACCAAACAACTCTCTTTTCCTATGGATTCAGATTATTACAGAAAAATCTGATCACCAGTCTTCCTGCTTCTCTCAGCAGATCCCAAGCTCCACAGCAATATCCCTGCCTTCTACATCATGCCTCTGGAGAGCAGGTCCAGCAATCCTTCACTTTCCTATGGCCACAGGGCCAGCCCAGCAACCCTGAGTAGCTGCAGACCTGCTGCATCTGTTGTGCAAGGCACTCTGTCTTCTCTCCTGGAGAACTGGGTTGAGGCTGGCAGAAGCCACCACATCCCCTGAGGTCTCTGAAGATGCCACTCAGCTCTTCATGGCATAGCTCTCACAGCACCTGTAACAAAACGCCATGCTGTTGTTGGGGCCAGCAAGGTGATGTGGAGTTTGCAGGGCTGGATGGTACCACACATAGACGGGAAGGAGGGAAGTAATTCCTTCTTGCTGCTCAACCTGCTGCCAGGCTGCTCTGCTCCAGCAAATCCCAAGGAAAGCAGTGGTGGACACCTAAAGCAATGATGCAGCCTCACAGCCCTGACCCCGTCCAGAAGAGATGCCCTTGCCCCTTCTGTTATGGGACAGCAGCCTCTGCTGACACAGCCCAGGCAGAAGCATCATGTTCTTCACAATTACTCAAATAGTGACTTGTATCTTTCCTTATTATATTCTAATAAAGTTACAAAGCAAGCAGACAGTCTCTGCACAGGACATGACATCATGGTAAGGTTTTACAGTGGTGGGAAGGAGACAATGGGGTCTGCTCTGCTGCTCTGCTGGGGCAAGGGGACTGGCCCAGGCCATGCACAGTGACTCCCCTCAGTATTTGACCACACACTGAGATTAACTGTTTGCTTGTCCTCTTGTCACTGGTTTGTGCCAGGCCAGGACCAGCATGGCCAAGATAGCAGGACCTTGCTGAGCCTGCCCAGGATCAGAGAAGTGAAGTAAGTGGCTTGGAGCAAGGGAAGCTCAGTGTGACCTAAGCGCATTACGGTGATTCACAAGCAAAGAGCTTAGGGGTGGCAGTTTAGATAAAGTTCATTATTGAGATAAAACCCCTGCAGACAACCTTAAGGTGTGTTTTTCAGCCGGCTGTAAGAGACAGGCTGAAAGCATTAAGCTTCCACCTCATTCCTCGTGCCCTTCCCTGAGAAGGGCTACTCTCTTCCAGCCTTGCTCTTCGGTTGTCTCAGACAGAGCAAGCCTACCCTGGCATGGTGGGACCAGAGCTGGGGAGGGTGGGGAAGAAAGGGGAGGACCTGCTTTGCCCTTGTGATTTGCAGCGCCGGAGAGCCGCCGGAGAGCCGGGACAGGCGTCTGGGGAGAGAACTCCTCGCTAGGTGGAGCTGCCGGAGCGAGCACCAGCGACCGGCCGCGGAAACAGAACCCGCCGGCTCCTGCGGAACCGCCCGGGGCTTCCCGAGGGATGCACGGCATGTCCCAGCCCTGCGCCTGCACATCGCTGCTGCACCTCGGCCTGCGGTCACTCGGCAACCGAAACGAAGCCAGCAAGATCTTTTCTTAAACCAAGTCGTGTTACAAAGTACACCACTGTTAGTAATCATCTCTACCACTTCGACTGCATCTCCTGATCAATGCAGCCCTGTCAGCCTTCAATGTGAATGGAAAATGCTGAAATACAATTTTCTAAAAATCATAAAAATATGCACATAATGATAGCTACTGCCGCCACATTCTCCCTCCCATCCCCATTTAGATCATCAATTTAACGATTTCCAGTTCCCTGACACTGGACCACCCTGTGCCAACAATTTCTAAGCAAAGCTCTCTCTGCTGATTTCCATGGGGGGCTGCTTAAAGATCGATCACCAGCCATGGCCTACTGTACATATAATTGTCTCACAGAGTGAAAGAAACTATATAAAAGCTCTAGCTATGCCAGTTAAATTTCCATACATTTTTGCTGTTAATGTGAAACCAAAGTAAAACCAGCCATTAGTTTTAGCCTGGTTATCCACATCAAAAAGTGCACACATGAATGCCAAGGTACTGCCTGGACCTGTACCCAACAGCTACAGCCATAGGGACACTCACTGCCCTACGCCTGTTTGGGTGGCTCCACCAAGGCCAGGGGATGATGGCTGAACTTCTGCTATGTTTAAATCAGTATCTTTATCCACACCTCATGTGCTCATACACAGGTGCAGCAATGTACAATGGAAAGAAAAAGGAAGGTAACTTTGAAAGGGTGGCACCTTCACAGCCCTTCGGAAAAACTAAATGATGGATATGGAGGACCAGTGGTCCCTGTCCCTGCTGTTACACATCTGGCCTATTCCATGTATATCTCAGCATGACTGTTAATAGCAGGCTAAACCAGTTTCCTTGACAGTCTCTGATCAGCCACACATGCCCAGCCCTCAGAGGGTTCCCTAAGCCCACCTGGAAATGGATCAGGTCATCCCAGAAGCAATCATGCTGCAGACAGAGGTGGGCAGGGGCAGCAGAAGTCCCTGGCACTGCTGCTCCCATTGCCAGCAGGAAAAAGGGCCATCCCTGCTGCAAGGATGGTGGTCCTTCACAAGCACGAGACCTTGTCTGAATTCCACATTACATCATGGCCACATCTGTGACAGCTACAGCTCTCAGTAGGTCTACAGGAATAGACACACATGGCAATGTTGAAAAATCCGTTGTGCACTGATTAGATGGGATAAATGGAGAGCTGGTAACCAGAAATGCCACACTGCTATTGCTAGCAGGGCTTTGGAACCAGGATGCCAGCAGAGTGCTGGGTACATCTGCATCAGACCCTGTGGCCACATTAAGTAGATATACGTGGCTTCCACACTGCAGTGTAACAGAGATGGTGGGCAGTCTTTGGAGATGGAAGTTGGGCAAACTTCAGGTAAGGCTTGTACTGTGAGAGGGGCGCGTGTAGTCAGGGCGAAGCCTGAGCAGGGCCCGGGTCCGGGAAAGGGGTGGGAGCAGGAATAAGCCAGGAATGCTCCCTGGTGAACCAGTGGATCCTGGACAGACGGACAGTCTCTGCACTTGCAATCCTCTCCTCTGGCTTTTCCCCAGCAGGGGTCAGGCTGGACCAACGATCACAAATCAAAAGTAAAAGCAACTAGTCAGCTCCAGCATCAAATGTTTTCGGTGCTCCAGAAAGGAGGAAAACATTTTGCCTTACTTGAAGATACAGAAAATACTTGATCATCTCATTTAAGACAAGCAAGAGAAATGTTGAAATGGCAAGGGAGGTAACCGTAAGCAGCAGCCTGCAACACCCTTGTTGTCCTTGCAGCTGTTTTAAAAAGGCAATAACCAGATCCTGTTTCCACTCAGCCCATTGCAGTCTCAGCCTCCGTTGCCGGTTATTCCGGATACACTCCGGTGTAAACAGAAACAGAAAACCGGCCAGGACGTGGGGACCACAGGGTTAGAGCTGCAAAATGGCGTGAGCTTGTCCTCACAAGTGGCTGGAGGCTTCTGGGGAAGGCAGATCTCCCAGCATCCACCGCTGCCTGGGAAGGGGACCTGTTACCCACAGAAACCATGCTGCTGTCAGGCCAGATAAGTAACACAGAGCAATATCCGTCCGAGGTTGACATCTCCAGGTAGACCTGGCAGCGTTTCATAGCCCTTGGCACTCTTAGGAGCAAACTAGGAGGTCCGCAGCGGGGTGCCCCACGAAGTGGTGCCTCTTGCCTTAGGTTATCACCCGAGGTCTGCAAGCAGACGCTCTAGGACAAGAATGCTAAAAAGCAGGTGAGATGTACCCAAACGCCTGGCTCCTGAGAAATCCACTGGCCGGCTTTGCCTCCGTTTATCGCCTAGTGAGAGGACACAGAGGATGGCATTCCATGCGTGGAATTTTAATGATAACTTTATTATATTTTAGTGTGTTACTGGCTTGCGATTTTGTAGTCTTACAAGAAATTTCCGTTTCCACATCTCCATTAAATGTCTGATTCATTTTCTTGGCTCGTGGTAATGCCTCAAAGCTACACCACTAAAGAACCAGTGCTCTGCATTAGATAAATATAAGACCGAGTGTGATTAACCTATTAACTATTTTTAATTAGCTTTTACTGTTCTTCAGATATTCCATGTTTTTTGAGGAAGCAGAAAGAGAATGAAAGCACGCTGGTACTATAGAGCTGTATGGAGCTAGCATATGGACCGAGATTATTCATCATCATTGGCAGGAGCTCTGCTGTAGGGAATCTTGCAACAACATCACAATTTTCCTGCTGGAGTGAATGCCATAATGGACACATTTGCAGCGTGAATTATGGGCAAGATCGAAAAAATTTAAATCTTTATAGCATTTTTATGTTCTGTCTTCCTTTTTGGTAATCCGATCTTGATTAAGAGTTGGAATTAGCACCCAGAAGAACATTAGGCTTTCCTGGCTCAGTTCCTTTCCACCATGCAGGGCAGGCAACAAATGATTCAGTGGCTTTACAGTGCTGTTACAACGAAAAGGTGTCTAAATACCTATCCATCACTTTAGGAAAGTAACCGATGGCTTGTTTGCAATGAAGAACATACGGTAATGGCAAAGCAGTTCATTTGCTAAATAAAGCCATCACTTGATTTAGTTCAGACAGACACCTCTCCCGGTCATGATGCCTTCCCGGGGCAAAAGCTGGGGTCCCTGTCCCTGCTGCTGGGGGGCTGGAGAAGCTCTGGGCAGGGCCCGACCAATCCTCCCTTGGGGGCAGCAGCCCGGGCACAGCTGGACACCGCAGCTGGCGCGGTGCAGCAAGCTGCAGTTCGGGTCCCCTCCTCGTCAGCTTGAAGAATGTCTGACCCTCCTATGCCAAAGCACTTTGGACCATCTAATTTTAGTTGTTCTCACGTGTCAGTCTTTTCTTTTGGTTTATTTTTTTTCCTTTCGGATAAGCTGGGACCATTCCAGCAGAAACGTGAATTTCGGAGGTGCAGCTGCTCCAGCACTCATACTTCCTTCCCCTCGAACGAGCAAACTCCTACCCCTCGAACGAGCAAACTAACTACAGCTTTTTCTGACAACGCTCCTTCTGTGTACCTCTTAATTCCAATCTCTCCTTCGTCTTTGGTCTGTGTGACCGCGGTCTCCGCCGCGCCCCTAAACCCCCACC
>NW_009932038.1:0-3170 GCF_000696875.1 Nestor notabilis
TATATATAAATATATATATATTTTGCTGATGCAGTATACAGTGTGTGTGTGTATGTGTGTGTGTATATACACATATATGTAATATATGTATATACACACAAATGGTTCCTGGAAAAGAACTCAGAACGCTTTGCTAGCAAAACACTGTGGTGTGCAAAACTAGGACTCAATAGAAAAAAGCCATTTCTCTGAAGGCCACATAGCTGAGAGTCTTCAGTTTACCTCATTCTTTGTAGCAGCCCTTGATTTTAACAGTTTTTTGTAATAGGTACAAACGATCCCATGCCTTTCTAGGTGCAATTTTAAGTTAAGCTAAAATTCTTTTTATGGTAATTTATTTGTATATGAGGATAGAAGGTGAGATCATGTCATACCTTAAAGTTAAAATCCTAATTTTGGGAAACTGACACTATTTAAATTATTAGCAACTGTTGTACAGAGACTCTCTTTTTCTACTGCATTGTTACGTTAGCATTCATACATGTTCAAGCACAGCATTTTACCATAGGTAAGCATTTCTCTAGCACATATAAAATGCAATGCTCAAAGTAATGCAAACACTATTCCACTGCAAAGATGAATGAACTCATTTTCACTTAAGTATTAAAATGAACAATATAGTTGTTTAAATAATATATGCCTTGTTTACTGAAGTTATTTTAAATGTGGATTTAAGGGCCACCCAAATTTGGAGTAAATATTCTTCACTAAAGGTAGTTTTATTTTTCAGCACAAAGATAAACTTTGGAATCCATAGATGTAACTCACTACCCAGTCAAACCTTGCAGGAAGTACCTTTCAGTGTCCCAGAAAAGCTGCCCTTATTAATACTGTCAGTATTTCTTTTCCACTTAGTTTTCCACTTTTTTCCACATAGTTTACCTAAGATTCATTATGAGAAAAAAATCTACGTTTCAAGTGCTGTTTCACTGAGCTTATTAGAAGAACTGCATTACTGAGTACACACTTTCCTAACATTGTAGTTAAAGTGTATTTTAGAATGAGGTTGTTGTTAAAATATAATCAGCAGTTTCCAAAATCATTTATCTGGTAAGCGTAAATGTTTGAAAATAGGACAATTTGCACAATTCTTTTAAACTGTGTGCCATTCACACCCTAGTGGGTCCCTGTCCTTTTCCTCCATCTCTTCCCTCTCTCCCTCACAAAGGTTATTTCCTGGATTAAGTATTTTTTCTTCTGACTTTTTTAATAAACTTGTCACTGGAATGGTCTATAAGCAACTTTCTTCCAGTCAGCTCACTCACACGTAGAAGGGGGCGTTCACGGGTCACTAGATTTTTCTAAAGTATATTAATCTGTAAATACAGCCAGGCACAGGCTTGGAAGTAATGGTTTAAATAGGATCTGATTCCTAATTTAAGCCTTCATCTGCACGAGCCACGTGAAATCCCCAGTGATGTTGGTGGAGATAAAACACAGGGTTCAGCTGCTGGATGTGTGTCTAAATTTCAGGTGTTACCACTGCTGTATTCTAAGCTGAAGTATTCACTAAAACTGAGTCCATAAATTACGATTTTTGTAGGAAAAAAACCACCAAACACCCTCTTTTTATCAGAAATGTCACTCTTGTAAATAGCTTGGGAGACTTTCGTAACTGGAACACGGGGTGGGGGCGTTTCTCAGCTGCTGGGATTTCCCCCCTCTCCTCCCCCAGCATACTTATTTCAGTTATAGTAACATCATAAATACAGTGGATTTAGGCTTAGATTAAACAGATCATCATTTGATAAAAAAATATGAACACTTATCTTGGAGCATACCCAGACTGTGGCTTGGTGGCTGGAAATGTATCTGATCTGCCAATGCTAAAATCATTTAATATGAATTATTAAATGATAGCAGAGATTTAACAAGTAAATTGGTGAAATATTTGAGCATTTTAAATCCAGAAATAGATGCAGCCACCTGCATTTAAAAAAAAACTACTCTACACAGTATTTGAAGAGACAGCTGTCAACAGTTGCTTTTAATGAGGTTACTAAGTACTATATAGTACAGTATTAATTTATAGCAGAAAAAATCATATCTTGTAAACTGTATATAAAACACTGTTTTATGGTGCAATCATTTGTCAAACTTATGTCTGTTACTTTTGTTTTAAAGTGTGCATTTTTTCATACCTAAGAGCATCACTGTAAAATCTGCTGACGACTATTTATAGGTTTTATTTGCACAAGGTTTTGTTTTAAACTACAGGAAGTTCGTATTGAACATGCCTAAACTTCTGTAGACGTTTTCAGTTCATGAAAAGCAAATGTTTCCATGTGAATCTTCTCCAAAGGTAATCCCATGTTTGTGTTGAGTGTTTACATTTCTGATTCTGCCAGCCATTATTTTTAACTTTTAAAGGACAGCTCATTTCATCTCTCACTAGAGGGTATTAGTCTTTTGCTTCAAAGTTCCCCCAAAGGTTTGATGTCCCATCATAATGTCATTTATGCACATTTTGTGATTTATTTGGCTAACAACATGTAAGATTGGAAACTCAAAATACCTTCAGAAGGAAAACTAATTAATTTCTCTGTATAAATCTTATCCTTGAGCTCAGCTGAAATAATCACCTGGAAGCTGTTCGCCTCAGACCTGGGGAGGGTGTGCTTCCCTGAAGGCACCAGTCTAACCGTTTAACACCATTTATGTTGTTAATCTTGCTGGTGAGCGATAGCAGTTTTCCAGAGACGCTGGTAGCGTGCAACACCACTGAGCCCCATCCTCTGGCTGAGGTAAAGCAGCCAGGCTAGGGTTCTCCTGTCAGACCTGTGTTTCAGAGCCGTTGTTTAACCACTTCAGAACACAACTGTAGATGACTGTTCGCCCCAACACCCAAGAAATGAAAGCTGTCCTTTAAAACCTTTGTGAAGGATGAAAATGAAGGAAACGGTGTCTGCAAGCGGGTTGTCCTGCCTGGGCGTCGCGTCGCTCCCCGCCCGAGGCCTGACCGTCTGCGTCCCACGCCCCGGCCTTTACTGAGGATTGTTTTCTAATTGGTTAGAGCATTTTTCAATTAATGATTTCCGAACAGATGTTAATACAAACTGTATAAAATGAACATAATTTTCTTCACTTGTATTTTTGTTATTGAGCAAGTTTATCAAAATAAATTGTCTACTAAACCGACTGCCCCGCTGCGCTGACTGGAACTGGAACCG
>NW_009932039.1:0-19581 GCF_000696875.1 Nestor notabilis
GGAAAAGAGAAGGCTGCGTGGAGACCAGTATGTGGAACCAGTAATGCTGCAAAGTGGCAATTCTTGACACACAAGTATCTTCAGAAGTCAGAGTGGCTGAAAGGACCTGCCAGTTACACACTTGACATCTACTGCATTATTTGGGGGGAAAGAAGAGAGCTGCATTTAGGATTCTGTACTTAAGTATGTTCAACCTATTGTGAAAGTGTCCTGCCAAGCAGCCTAAGTGTGCCGCAGGGCTCAACAACAGAACAAAAGGTGCAGACATGCAGAACCAAGGGTATGCAAAGTCATTAAACTATCTCTTCCAGAGGTACAACTTCAGCTCAGTCATGAACACCATACACACCACTCTCCAGTCTCTTGATAAGAGGTCTATCTAACTTACTGTGAACATGAGCTAGGTCTAGTGTTCAGTGTGAAACCACTCGCATTACACAAGCTAAGCCATCATGTATTTTATGCTGATGCTCTTACCCACACTTGTTCTCATGCTCTTGTACATCCTACTAGCATGTATAGAACTGTGTGGCATAAAAAAATGGTCTTCAATTGTTGTTATCAGCTGTCAGGCTGTTGGGATGCTTGTTAAAAAAAAACAAACAAAAACAACCTGGCAACAGAAACAGAGACTACCTTCTCCCTGCAGCTGCTGCTTTTCAATTTGCCAAAATAAATGGTAACAATACTGGCAGAATGGAGGCAAAAGCAGCAAAAGCAAGACAGCTCAGTAACATTTCAGTGATTGCACTGGTTCTATACTGCAAGCCACTTGGTTACCAATCACAGCTCTCAGTTCATCTCATCTATCTGCTAAGTATTCTTAGAAGTGTTCCTCAATAGATCATGCATCCCCAGGGTACAAAAATCATCTAATTCCATGTTCAGGCTCATATTTGACAAGTCATTTCGGCTTATAAACGGTTACTGCACATGCACAAATTGCAACATTAATAAATTACATTAAAAACAAACTTAAAAATCACGAAGAAGCCTAAAAACCTCTGAGCCTGGTCTCCAACAGTACTTACAAAATTACTGTTACAAAATAAAACAGAACATGGTCATATATGTATCTGTACTGTCCAAAGAAGTTGATATAAATATTGTCCTTGAAGCCAACAGATCTTTTGCTAGAGTGACTTAATATGTTGATTTTTTGACCTCTGTTTATGCAACCCAATCCGAAAGTTTAACTCATAATACAGCATGGGAATAGAAACATGTACAAAAGGAATGTGCACTGCCAGCAGTTCCCTTCCTAAAACTTTTCATATTTGAGAATTAAGCATTGCTAGTCAATGTTTAATAGTTATGTGTGTAAGCAATTCAAACACCTGATTTTCACAGAAAGCATGTAATTTTTTACACTACTACCTGATGATTTTATTAATCTGTGTAAGAAAATATATGCAGCACAGCTGTCCCAATATAAAAACACAGCTTAAGAGAGAACAACAGGCTACTGTAAATATAGCATCTGTCAAAGTTAAGTAACTACAGCCTGCATTTTTATCCACTTCATCCACAAACAGTAATTAGTGGCATTAGCAGGACGTTTTTCCTTCCAAAGAGAGTCCACCCCAAGACAATTTTAGCTCTATTATTATTTAGTTTAATTCTGCCACATTTCAAAGCTCATTCTGCTGTTAGTATTCAAATTATATGCAAGTTAAATGTCTACTTTACCCAACATAGAGAACACTCATACACAATCTTTAACGACAGTACAAAGTAAAGTTCAAAGCCCAAACTTAAAAAAAGATTTGTAGTTATTTTTAACAGAGTAAGGATATGTATGAACTTACAGTAAGATTCCAGTTGATCTGCGGTATTCTTGTGTGAAGATTTAGGCTGAACATAAGCAACAGAACTCCAGTAACCACCAACGCACTACAGCTCACAAACTCAAAGAAATAAAGGCCTTCGCAAGGGGAGCATTCCATGATGGTCTCTATGCAGATGAATGCAATCAGTGCCAAAACCTAGGAAGAAAAACAAGTGGAAAAAAAAAGTAAATAGATTTCCACATTTTGAAAGTAGCCACAAGTATTCCTGAAATTTCCATTGGGAACATGATCAGTTTACACTCAGGAATGTGTGATTTTAGTTTATAACAAGGCACTGTCTAAAGAGAAAAAAACAAAAGTAAATTAATGCAATACTTTCTGGATATCTCCCATTCAGCAAAGTATATGTGAGCAAAATTACAAGCAGTCTAACGTCAAAATAACTGAGACACCCAGAAAGGCATGAAACCCCTTCAGGGCATTGCCTTAATATGCAAACAGCACCTCAAACATTTTATTTCATTTTTCACTCATAATATGCTATTCCAAAACTTGGAATGCATTTGTCTATTGGGCCAACCTCAAGCTCCACTACACAGTATTAGCATAGTGTGACTGTGAAAGACATGCCAATCAAGCTATTACTTAAATTTCACTATCAACTTGAGATCTAAATATACTCAAAATAAAATAGATTCAGGATCTCTACCAGCCTCCAAAAATGCCTTTTCATGTTTATCATCAATATGCTATATTTACTATTAAAACATATTTTGTCATTCCCTTGTAAGACAATAGAATCAGCAGCTGACAGATGAAGGAAAAACTCCTGGTGCTGCAAACATATACATATAAATGTGATAACTGTTAGTCACTCTAAATTCAGAAGAATCTTGGTAGAGTTAAATGCAGACTTTTGCAAGAAAAGAGTTCAATTTACTGTTTAGGATAAATCAGTGAATCTCACTATACTTAATCTGCCCAAAGGATGAAACTAAAACATATAAAAACCACACATCAGTACTAGCTACCACTGACAGCTATCACTTAGATGCCACTGGTTTGCTACCACAGAGTATACAAGTTACATATGTAAGCCTACATTTCAACTGATTCCTTTTTAAATATAACTGGTAAAAGAAAAACAGTGGCATGGACAGTTTTGTGTTACTGGGTACTTCTAATGTTCCATGGCAAGTAAGCAGGCCATAAGAGTGTTCTGCTTCAGTTTTCAAGACAACCACCTCCTTACCCCCCTTACATTTTTCAGAAAGAATTCACTTTTTTGCTCTGCCTCAAAATTTTGCTGAGACTGTAGTAAGTCACTTCAACTGGAGGATGACAGCCTCCTCAGAGCTAAACATTCCCAAATTTGAAGGCTTTGCACAAACAAAACCTAAGTTTAAAAGATTGACAGAAGCCACAATGCAAATAAATTTCTAAATCCTTCTTTGCCAATTTCAATAATGTTTTGTAGATAAACTTTCTTCCAGCTCTTTTTACGCTTCATCTAATTTGTCTTTGTCTTCTGCAACAGAACTAGCAAAATGAAGAAAGAGGATTTTGAAAGATGTTACCATTTTGACATCAGCAGTAATTCTAAGGACAATACCCATATGCTTCATTTGCCACAGACTTCAGAATACAGCAGCTAAATTAAGTTCAAAAATAAATTAAAGCAAACCAAAATTATTTTTATCAAAAAAAACCCCTCACACATGGGTAGAAACTCTCCCACAGTTGACTTTGCACACTATCTTTCAGTGAGGACATGAGTAATCTTTTTTTAAAGCTTTAAAGAAAGACATCTTAGCCATCTCAAGCAGGAACTGGCAAAACTTTACCTTTTAGATGTTACAACACAATCTCCCCTGTTCTCGCTACAATTCTTGATATATTATGACACTTCTAAAATTTTTATTGTTCTAAAAGCACTGGCTCTACATTATTCTCTAAAAATACTGTAGCACAAGCCCGAACAATATTAGGTTCATTTTCTGAAAATATGAACATCTCTGAATTGTGCCACCAACATTAGGCTGAATGAGCCAGAAGCTCTGGGCAATCGCTACTCTGGACAACTGCTACTTGGCACACAGAGTCCCTGCTGTTTTGCTGATAAAAATCTTACACTGACCCTTATCCATACCAGACAGCATGGCTTCTTCAAGGCTAGTTTACCCATCTTAGCAGTCAAAGCTCAAAAAAGATGAAAGATTTTCTTGCATACAGGATTAGAAATAAATTATGTGCTGAAGAGGCACTTGAAGCAACGCATTCTTATCATCATATGTTATTTATATACTCCCAAGCTCAGAATAGTTAATAAACTTCAGAGCAATTCTCCTTAAGACTCCATTTTTTTGCTTAAGAAATTATAAAATACATTTGCCTGTGACACCTTTCATACCCTGGTATGAAAAAAAAAAAAAAAAGAAAAAGAAAGGTGTGAACACTTAAGTTTGACTTAACCCAAACCATTCCAAAGGCAGGCAAAGATGTGCCATCAGTTTAAGTAACATGCGGTGGCATTAGCACACAGTGGTCTAGGTTGGGGCAGCCCAAATCTATTGAAATGTTTATCAGAAAGATTGGGAGAAAACATCAATTGCTTCAGCCATAAAGTGGAGGCTGTGTTCTGGAAACACACACAGTAACTATCAACAGGAGTATTATCATCACAGAGCAGGCTGAGGCACCTGAACACTTGTTGGCTGGGGGACAGGAAAAGGAGAACATTCCCATGAATACGATTTACTTGTAGCACTTTTGTACTTCAAGTAAGATTCCAACTGTGTTACTGTTTCTCTTGCAATAAAAATGTATTTCACCCTTCTCAAAGATCACCCATTCTGCCAGTGCTACAGACAATACCTTCCTGTTAACAGCCCATTATGTTTCACAATGAATGCTATGACAAAAAAATGAAATCCGAATTCACCACGCCAGAAAGCGCTATCCTCCCACAAAAACTTCCCTTTTCATAAACACAATAGAAAGCTTAGTCTTTAATAAAAAATATTTTCTCTTTGAAGCATCAGTGTAATCTTGTCCTCCTACACATTTAAGAACTTGCCAGAAACATCCTTTCAATTAACTGCAAGTAATGTGAATCTTCCATAAAAGCACACTAATGCTGCTTTCACTGGCCATTCCACTCTGAGATGAATCTAAGTTTCTTTCCAATAAATAAAGCAAACTACTCTGAACACATGAAATTAACATGAATACATCATAGAACCAAACCCATGGCTGATTCAACTAAATTACTTTAAAGTGTTGTGCAAATGCTCTAACATAAGCCAAATCAGCTTGCCAAAGGCCATGATGAACCACTACTGGTTTATCCAGTAGTGAACTAATACAATTCTGATACCCAAAATACTACTTGATTGACATGGCCATTAAATAAACTGATGTGATCATAAGCGTGCTCCCAGAGTGTCCCTCTGCAAACTGCAGACAGACCAGAAGTCAGTCCTGGTGCCAGCTACCCCAGCTTATTTTCCTGAAGGGCTTCAGTGCAGGTTTAGCACTAACCTTTTTCTCCTGTTCTCTCACAGAGCTCTCTAACTATAATGAAAACAACTTTCTAACCTATGTTTATCTCCACTGCCTGCCTTCCACCCATCACTGCCTACTGAATTAGCTAATCTACATGCAGCTCACAGCTTACTGAGGCTCAAAGATGTAAAAAGTCACTTCCTACGCAAATCCCTCCATCACACCACACGTCCAAGATAAAAACTGGTGCCTTGCCTTACCATGTTGACTGTCCATGCTCTCTGGGAAAGAAAGAAACAGGACGAAGATACTCCATCCCGGCTGGGAAGGCTCCATGCTCCATCCAGACACCACCTGAGGGTGCAGACACTCACAATGCTCCTGGCGACTGCAGCACAAAGCAGCAGCAGAGAAAACCCTCACTCCCCAGCTGCTAAAGTTTTGCTCTTGCTTTGTAACCCAAGTCACCACTGCTATCTCAGGAAAAAAAGAAGACCGGGTCTATCTAAGCCTGTGCCTGCCTCTCATGACTGCAGTTACAGGGTATCGCATCAGAGCACAAGTTTCAGCCAACAAAATGCATGCCGCCATTTGTCCAGTGCAAAAGCCAACCCTCATCTCTAAGTCATACCTCATAATTCACGGTGATGAGTTTTGACAAGTTTTTCCACAAGCGGAAGTTTCAAGGCTTCTATACTATACAAAAATGAGAAGTTGAACGTGCAGGAGGTCTCCTCTTACATGCGTTACTGCTCCCTCCCACAAACATCACAGCTACAGCTTTCTCAGGCACAGTCAATAGAGCAAGTTTCCTCTATTGGATGAAACAAACCTTTTCATCTGTTTTTTTCTGAACTGAGTACTTTGGAGAGTTTTCTGTTCCACCTGAACTCATCCTATGCCCTAAGATCTGTATAATTCTCTTTTATCACTATCTTTAACAGTTGTTTTTGGTTTCCCTTCTACTTCCACTCTTGAAGTACAGTGGATTTTGCACTGATACACAACTGTGTCACACTGGAAGCATCTGCTTATTCTACCGGATGCTCAGATCTGTGCAGAGGCATCCTAGGCTGCCTGCAATACCATCTTTTTCTTCAACAAAACAGATACAAGAGTCTGGTCAACAAAATAGGATCAAAAAGAATGAGCTTCAGGAAAAGCTAAGCAAAGGTCTGCATCTGCCCACACCTGCAACCCAATGCGTGCAATACAGCTCTAACTCTGTGACAGGCAGAGTTCGCTCTGTAAAAGGAGCAAATGTGCCCTGCCCTTCACCCTCATCTCCCACCACCGCATGATGCAAAGGCAGAAGGAAAGAAAACTCCAATCAGAGGACTAAGCATGAGACATATTTCCCAATAATGATGTTTTGTGCTTTTTGTCTTGAATAAAATGGCAAAGTGTTACCCACTTTTATTGTTTGGGACTTTTAGAATTGCTAAGGTACAGTGCAAGGGTATTGTGCTTCTGTTAAACAGCACTGAATGCCAACTGAAGGCTCCATCCAGAGTAAAGCAGCCCCTTGCTGGAAAGGGATGAAGCAACCACAGTTTAAGGCCATTTAATTCCTTAAGAGAGCCTCTATACTGGGATCCAATGTCCTTTAATTTAGCCACATTATCCTCCTACCATTATAGTATTCATCTCAACTTTCCTGTAAATTCCCCTGGAGAAGGGCCCTTAATGAAGAAATCATCTGCCTCGGGGCTATGTAAATGGCTTATATTTACATCACTTTCTTGGCAACACTGGCAGGTCAGACATAAAACATTGTACTTCCCCAAAATGGAGAAAATGTGCTATGACAAGCACCAGTGCTGAAAGAGAGCTTTTAGGAGGTAGCTAATGGTGTATTTTTCCTGTCAGAATACGTTGTGGTTTATTTTTGAGGAAAATAATCAAACAACTTTGCACTAAAACTAAAAAACAGTTTGGCAATGAAAACAAAGTAAAAAATGAGTTTTCCTGTTTATCTAAAATGTTACCACAGAAAGCCTTATTGTGTGATGAAATGACATAATTACGCATGATTTCCAAAAAACCACAAAATGGTCAGCATTTTTTCTGCCTGAAAAATACCCACAGAATTTCAGTAAGAATGTCACACTACTGAGACATTCTTACATCCACACTGTTTAAATTAATAGTACAGCAGGATACATATGCACAAAATAGAGAAGAAATAAATTGCTTTTACACCACTTAAAGTATCTGAAGACATTAAACTTTCTTGAATTAAAACCTAAGATTTATTGTTCTCATTTACTTGGCCCAGCAGTCCCAACTTAATGTATGAAACCAAGTGGGTCTCATTCCTTGCAAAGCATTTCCCACATCTAAAACAGCTGGCACAGATACGAATATTTGGGATCATATGGCTTAAACACAGTTCTGCTTCTCCAGCAGGAAACCATCTTTTACCCTGCGCAGAAGAGTGACTGATTTCCTGCCTGTTCCTAGTATGCCTCCTTAAGACCAAAAGAAATGTGTTATTAACTCTGATAACTGGGCTGCAAGGAACCTTAAATCACAAATAAGTATTAAACTTCTCTTATAAAATAAAAAATTTAGGAAAAGGTCACTCACCAGAGAGGACAGCTTAAGAAGCACCAGTGATTCAGCACCGTGAATAAACCAAATCGTGTTCTAACACCATGAAATACAACACCGAACAAATCCAGAGAAACTCAATCAGAGCTCCAAATCCAACTCTGATTTGGTTTTGGTGCTGACAATAGAAATAGCAGCAGAATATTGACATTTCAGATCTTCATTGCACCTCCAGGTGTTTACACGTAGCTGCAATCCTCAAATTTTTGTTATTTCTTAGTTCATGTTTGGTTACAATGTGGCAAGACTTCAGTGGATTAAATACTGCGAAATCTTTATTACATCAGCTGATCTTTTGCCACCTCCAGCAGTTTTCTGTAATCCTTAAAAGATTCATCTACTGCGGACTTCACTTCTTCAACTTAGGCAAAAGACCAATTCTAAATACAAGAACGTGTTTCGTAGGCCAGAAACATTCTGATGGCACATTATGAGAAAGGATCATACTTAAGAATGAGGCAATCAACACTCAGAATTAACAACTGGATGATAGTTGTTTTGAAACACTAAGTACCCCAAAACTAATATTACTCTAGAAAAAATAAAAATAAAAATTAACTGGACTGAAGTAAGAGGAGCAGAAGAGATTCTCAACTGGCTATACCAGAACTGCATCCATTTTCAAACTGAACTTAATCACAGGGTCTACAACAACAACAAAAAGAAGCTGCAGACATGAAGTAGTGACTTATTTCCTGCTAACAATGCATCAGTGCAGTGTTTTGCTTATTGCTTGACAACACCTATTCACCAAACATTCTTATCTGCTAGATAAATGTAAAACTAATGCCAGTTCAGATGCCATTAAACTAACAGTGTTTTACAGTATGGAATATTTCATGGTTTGAGGTTTTTTGAAAGAAAAAATAAACACAGTTCTTCCTGTTACACATAAATAATTTAAGGGGCTTTTTTCACACCCAATGAAAACACAACCATGTTCCTAACAAAACAAAGACACACCACAAACAAGCAAACAAATAACAACCAAAAAACCCCACCCTGATTTAGGAATATTTCAGGTTTTATCCAACCAAGGGAATGACCAAAAGAACCACTGAACAGAATCCAAAGCCAAGACGCATTGCAACAAGGTATTTGGCTTAGGCACATTACATTTCCTTGCAGAAACCTCAGTCAGGTTCAAACATACCTTTCAGATGAGATAAAAAAGGAATGTGACATGCCACCTATCCCATAAACAGAAGCCCATCAATAGCTCTGTACTAACCCCGTCCTTTTGGAACATTCATTTCAAGACCATAAAGAAACATACTTTAAACAGCAGCAAGCAAAACATGAAAAACATAACCAGTTTCTCCCACCAATTTCTTTGCTCAGGAACCTGTGCCTCCAGTCCCCAGAAACTATAATACATGTGTAAGAGTATTCAAAATATTTTCATAAGCAACAGGTCCTGCAAGACAATAATGAATGAAATCCCAGCAGAGAGTTATACATTTCTAACTTTCCCATTTATATGCTGTATTAATCACTTAATTCCTATGCAACCCAGTGAAATAAACAGCTCCTAAATGGAAAGGCTTCTTCTGTACATACAGTACACTGAACTGTGGCCACTGCTTCAGGGAATGGACACAAACCAGTAAACCTCAGCATACCCACACCTATACCACCGGAGCAGGGGGACACTCCACAGGGCAAAGGGAACTCTTGCAGTCTAACCACTACAGTATGTCCACATCAGACTTCAGAATAGCGCTCTGGAGTGCTGGTAAAAACCATAATTAAATCATGCATATAACAGAAGTGGAAATTCTTAAAACAGTAAAACTACTCCACTGAGCTTCTTCAAGTCCAGTTTTGTCACAATTCGACTAGCATTTGCATTCCATGTTCTTAGACAAGCTAGAGAAAAACAGGCCAGAAAAATATGATGTATTTCTTCAGTGCTGCCATAAATATAATTTTTTATGAACAGAGTCCTCTGCATCTTCCTCAGCCACTGTCAAATACATGTAGTGGAGAGCAGGAGGGTGAGAGAATATTTTTCCATTAGTCCTACTCATGCAGGCTTTACTACAATAGTAATACAAATTAAAAACTGCCTATAGGAAACAAAATGGGAAAAAAAAAGTCTAGCTTAACAGGTTCAAAAAAGTTAAATAACCCTCACTTTCAGCCACCACGGCAGGGAAGATACAACCCAGCTTCCTTAAGAATCATTGGTAATTCTTGATTTGTCTTAAAGACTAATTTACTAGTGTCACTGAAAGCCACTAGCCTTGTATCAGCATTTAGTAGTTTGTTAATAATAACTGTGCAGGATGCTCGAGAGAGCATGTCCAGGAGAGGTATCTCTCAGTACATTGTCCAACTTCCCATCCCCAGTCTTCCAGCAAGGGTACAGTATCCTTCCCAGTCCATTTCCTAGGATTTTCTATTAAGTCAAGCTGTAAGAACTCATAACTTCCCTTATCTTTGCTATTTAAACTAAATGGATAAATATGGTTACCGTATTTTTGTCTTCAGGCTGCACACACATGTTCTCTACAGTACACAGACGCATGCTTTCTGCTGGAACACAGCAAGTTACTAAGATTGTGCTTGTATGAATTTAAACAAAGTAAAAAAAAACAAAAACAAAAACAAAACCAAAAAAACTTGGCTATTGCTTCACTTACGAGAATTCTCTACTCAGCTCTTAAAACCAGAAAAAGCAACATTTTTAACCTTGCTTTGTGTTCCCATCCACAAACATAGGCCAACCCATGTTAGAAACCTGGCTAGTCAAAACAGCATTCAGAGTACTGTAAATCTGTAATATACAGTAGGATAAATTACTTGGTTTTAAGAAGTAAAGGTGCCCTCATAAAATTTGTCAAGTATTTGATCTGTGCAGTCTCTTGTTTAACTAGCCTGTTCGGCTATTTTAAAAAGTGAAAGTTCTTTTTTAAGACTATCAGAATTACTCTGTAGCCTTTAAAACCCCATTTAATCCCAATTATGACTAAACATCAAACACCCCACAAATACTAAAACAAGAAAGGAATTTTAATGAGAAAACAATCAAGAACTTAAAGTAGTCCTAAGGAATCCATTAAAGTTTTTTGGGTTTGTTTTTGTTTAAAGGAAATGGTGCAAACTGTCCTTGCGATCCCAACGTTCCCAAGATTGCAATCTGAAGGCCCCCTTAAATGCCATGCCTTAAAAGGCAAAAGGAGTCTAGACATACTGGTAAAACAGAACATTAAAAAAAATAGATGTAGGCCAGAACATTAAAGAGCACTGCCAGCTGTACTGGGGAATGCACGAAACCTTCAAGCCCAGCTTGCTGTTTAGACTGTCTTTAGAAGCCTTATACAGTAGTATCTCCTCCAAAATAGAAAAGAGCCCACAAACTTCCATTGCATAACTGCAAATCCACCTACTCAAGAACAGATCTGCCTGAAGACTGCAAACAAACTTGGCACACGGCAAATGGAGGACTATAAAATGTTGTTAACAACACACAAGCCATAAGGCTCTGGCAACATCAACTTTGACTTCTCAGTCATTATTCTTACTGTACTGCCATGAACTAAACATACTGAATATCCCTAAGACTTAGGACACTATCCTAATTCTGGAAGAGCACTTATTCCAGAATACTTTAAAGATGTTACTAAATAACATTAAGCAGTGAAAGATACCAATGTTTAAATAAAGATTTCCTCTACATTAGATAAGATGTTTCTAAGCATTAAATGCAACAACTGGTTCCTTTTGCAAGCAGCTAGTTATATGACCAAGCAACTAATTTATTCACAACATTCAAACAGCAACATCAGTTCCTAGCATTAAAATAATTTCATAAAAATAAATTACTGACAGCTATTAAACACTTGCAGAACTGGAGTATTTCATAATATTCACAACTGTGCTTGTTGCATTCTTGCATGAACATTTCTGTTCAGAATGTACAAAAGTACAGAAAACTATCAATACAGGAATGCTTGTAGTTGATTCATAAAATAATTTCACAAAAAGATGACAGAACTGTTACGAGCAGTGCTGTATCACTGGTAAATTTATAGCATTTGAAAATAACAATGTTTACCTTAAATGAAAGCTGCAGCAGAATATCACCATGCAACTCCAGATCTAAGCACAGGACATGTTTTTACACACCGGGCACATGGCTGCTGTGCTTTTAAGCCATGCTGTAATGGAGGGAACTATCACAGACAAGTTCAGCTCACTTGCAAGCTAAACACATTGTGAACATACGTACAAGCTGAAGAAAATGTGAAGAAGTGTCTTGAACACAATATTATTCAAGCATCAACACCTGAATATAAAGTTACATATTGAAAAAAGTTTAACTGCAGACAATGCTGAAGACACTTGTTTTGGGTGAAAATGCGCCACATTTTCCCACGAACTAAGGCATTAAATACCAGAGCCTTAATTACAATTAAATACAAAAGTCAGAAATGTGATACATAAAGAGTTATAGTTCCAGTTTAACCTGCACACAGAGAGTTGAAAACACTGAGTTACTCTGCTTAGCTGAAACCACACTTCAGGCACCGTGCCATTCCGGTACCATACCACAGAAGGAGTAATTTCACCCTGGACATGTATTAAATAAAACAATGCTGGAGATCTGTCACAGTAAAGACTGCATTACTTGATTCCTGACACTGCACACTGCATGTGGGCTTCTCAGCTTGAGTGAGCACTGCACTAGCTCTAGGACCTCTTCGCCCATGACGTTTTTGACCCATCGTTCCTCTACTCATGTTGGTACGTTCTTACACCTAACCTACAGCAGGTTTGCGTTATCCAGCTTTTCCATTCCTCCTCCCATATTCTGAAGACCTACTAGTGTAAGTACCAGAGAAGCCCAAACATTACTTCCATGGTTCTGAAGCAACTGACTACACAAACCATCTGAGAATTAATAAAAAAACAAAAAAAAAACAAACCAAAAAAAAAACCCCAAAAAACCCAGAATGTATAGATCTTTTTAATCCAGCTCTAATTTAGAAGTAGTGAGTACTACCACTACAGAATAACAGCAGGTGACCCACTATGAAGATGTCTATTCATCATCTGTCTAGTCCTCTTTGTATATAAAATTTCAGTACAGAAAGATTCGTTGAGATCTTGAAGCAAAGCAGTTATTTCTAAACGCAATTTTGAGCACAGGATGACAAAGTGTGCAAGTTGATTGGCTAAAATGATTCATTAACTTGCATCAGAAATAATAAGTTCCTCCTATACTGGTGATACTACAAGAAAAACACCTCTTAAATGTCTAATCCTCCTTGTCTTCTTAAGATGATATTAAATAACTAGAGAGGCTCATCAAGAAAAGACATTACCAGAAAGAAAAAAAAATAGCTTTCCAAATATTATAGGTAGATTCCTTACTGCAGCATCTACAATTACTATAGTGTACCTATCACTATTACACTGGTTCATAATTGGAAGAAGAAATAGAGCATCCTTATTACAGAGATTATAGAAATTTCTTCTGAAAGCAGAATTTAAAACCATCCACCATCTAAGAGAGAAATTTTTAACAGGAATTTGGAGTTTACTGACAGTAGAACACAGCCCATAGCCAGATGGTAGTTAAGAGACACCATGAAAGAGATCAAAACCCACTCACCTTTGTGTGGGAAGACAACCACAGTCTTTTCTTTAATAGCACACAGAAACAATGGAAAGCAAGGCTAAACAGAGTTGTTTCATCATTCTTCCCTCTATGTTAAATGTCAGTATAAAAATATCACCACACAGCAATGCAGATCTACAACCTTTAAAGAAAAATCTTTACAAAGAGAAATCAGGAATTTGAGACACTGAAAAAACATGGTTTACCTAAAGAGAACCTCTTAAGCATATTTGTGTATTACAAACTCGATCCTTTAAATACAGTAATCATAACAGTCTTTTTCTAAGACCAAACGTCAAAGATCACCAGTCTCACCGTCATACTTAACATCTTCTGAACAAGCAGCTACAAATACCACTGAGAATCAAAGCTCAATATATGACACACTAAGTCACAGGGATTTCTTACATAAATGCACATTTACTGTTTGAAAACAGTAGAGAATAAGTATGGATGATAAAGTTTATCACAGGTACAATTTATCACACAAATTACCAATGCAACCACAGGATGTAACAGGAGAGGTATCTCCAGCTGAGGCTTGAAAAGTGACATTTCTACACACTGGTAGGACACACTTGGAAGGTCACCTACTACTCAGGTTGTGCCTACTGAGAAACAATTACCTCAGTCAGATGAGCTGCTGGATGGTTCCGAGACTAGAGAGTCCTCCTTATGAGCAGAGCCTAAAACAATTTTGCCTTGCCTTGTGCAGGAAGAGGAAGGCTGGCTGAGTGCAGAGAGCTGTTTCAAAGTGCACGAAGGAGTAAGAAGCAGTTATGGGAACTGGGAATGTTAACACAAGAACAAACAGCTATGAATTTGCTAGAATTAAGTTCACCAGAAATGAGGAAGGTTTCTGTACCTCCAAAGTGCAGAACAAATAAACAAAAACTAACTTTAAGGTGAAACTATCACTTCTGGAAAAAGCTTTCAGGTACAGGGCTGCCTTAGAGAGCTCAGATGTCTCCTGCAGTGCTCTCCTTCCCACTGAATGCTTTACATCAGGATAACGTGACCACTGCAGAATGACCTTACCAGGCAGAGAACATCAACTGCTGACCTCTACTAGGAACAATCTAGTTTTCTGTAGCTTAGTTAACACCCCATTTACGTAAAAACAAACTTTACAGTAATTATTAATTTATCCACTGGTAACTATCAGAACTTTACAGTAGTTACTTTACAGTAACTATCATTATTCATTGCATTCATTGTCCCACTGGTAACTTCTATGGTTTACAGAACGACAACTGTCTGTAAAGCATCGGCTCCTTCCTCCAACATGAAAGTCACAGATGAGGAGTCACACTGCTGCAACCGAAGCAGATGAGGAGTCGTGCTGCTGCACAGGAGTACTGCAGAGAGACCCAGGGAGAAAGGAGTGGGGAAGTTAGACATGCAAGATGTGGCACACTGGACTGTGATCACAATGAGATGCTGAGCTGAAGGCACAAGAAGGCAGCAATAATTCAACATGAACACCTCATGATAGTTACCAACTGGATTCTAATAGTTAGCAATTACCTTACTTCTTGGAACGTGTTATTACTCTAATTTCTTAATGGGAATTCTCAACAGCCTTATTACTCATGTAGGAGTGTATTACAGGCTTTCTGAATTTTGTTTTCTTCATTACAGTAGGTCTTGATAGCAGAGAATTATACTGTAGTCTTGGCCCTAACCAGTTTCTGGATCTGGAAACATGTAATGACAGTAAGCCACAAAACAACTTTTTCCAACACTCAGCTACTCTCCACCAATGAAGATGGAACTTTTTATTCTGAAAATTGTGAACGTAGGAACCGCTATTCCCACCAGATTTCATTTATATCAAAATCTTGCCTCCACTAATGAATCGGCAATAGCATATGCTATAGAGAAGACAACGAGAGCAAGCATGCAGTGATACTTCCCAGTACGCTCATCAACAACTTGTAGCTCGGAGACCTCCCAGGCAGAAGTATTATCTTCTTTAAAAGGAATCTCTGATGGATTTTTGTAGCATTTGGGATAGACACATAAAGAAAATAAAGTCTAGGAATGTTTGAGCCACAGAGGCCATCGCTAATCGACACAAATGCCATCCTGTTTTTGGCCACCACGCGGTAAGGGTTTTCTCACACTTGCTCCTTCCATCAGAAGGTTGCTCTGTGATCTTACTGCTCTAGTTAAACCATTCCTATCTACCGCCAGTATCACCAGAACTGACCAGGAACAACTTTTCACATCAGCTGTTAAAGGTGAGAGATGTTACTCTAAATAAAGTGCCTGTGAAAACCTGGCACCAGGTGAGAACCAATGAGGCTCCCAGCAGGCTTCTGCTTTGTTTCCTTCCAACTCACCTGGCGGCCTGATGTACCACTCACCTGAAGCTACAGTTCCCAAAGAAACAGAACAAGCAGCCACAACTCACCACGGGAATTTCAGCATGAAATACACATCTATATCCAACTTTAATGATAGTAAGAGCCTTGAAGGTGCAGAATTATAATGATCAAGGGAAAAGAATAATGCATTTAGAAAAGCTGAAGACAAAAATAAAGTCGGGGGGGGGTGGTGGAAAGCAAGCATCTACAGAGAAACTATGTCCAGCAAAGAGGTGGTGCCTGCACCAGCCTGTCTCTTCAGGATGACAGCAATGGGCCCCTCCTGGTTCCCCACACAGTAAACACCTTCCTTTGGCAAGGACACGCATAAAAAGGAGAGACTCTCCTTAAGAAATTCAAGGGAATGAGGGGAAAAAGTAATGAAGTGAAACAAATCATTTATGATGTTCATAGAAAAGTTTTCCATGGATATCTGATTATTGTACAATAATCTCCATGGGAAGTATTAAGGCCCCTGAAAGCATGAGAAACATAAAATCATGCCAGAGAGTAATGAAAATAAACTCTAACGAGCTTTTCTGCTCTGGTCTCCAAGGGCAGCTATCTAATCTCTCACATCTGCCGTAAGACAAGGTACTGCTCCATCTAAATGCTAGGAAGTCAGCTGAGACAATTTCCACCTAGATTTCAACTTCCCCAAAGGAAAACCATTTCTTTGGTTAGTACACATGCAAACTGGCTTTCAAGTTCAAACCCTCATTAAAAAAAGGCATAACAGCAAACATGAGAGCTCCACGCTACTTTACATCCCTTCTTCCCATGCCGTTTACTTCCCACCTGACTGATGATCCCATCAGGTGTCCCAGCCACACCAGCAGCCCTGAACACTCCTTTCCTGATATGATCCAACATGCACCATCTTCCTTCCTTCAAGCTTCTTCCTTAAAGAGGCTTACAGCTGCAGCCCCGGTTACAGCAGATGTTTCCTCAGAGATCCAAATTAACACACACACACACACAACTTTTTCAACAGAACAGTAATTCACAGGCAAAAGAGATACTTTCTGAGAAGCTCACCCACCTACCAGTACAACTTCCAGAAAGAGAAAAATGCTTCAACACTAAGCTGTTCCACACAGGGCCTTTTTTGTACTTCCTTGCTGTTCTTCATATTGATACTACTGACCATTAGCAACCAGACATATGTACTAAATAACTGTTCAACTTAGCCAGGAATAGGAATAAGAAGCCGTAAATAGTAAAATGCAGTTTTATTAGTTTGCATACCCAATTTAAAACTAACGAAAACCCATAATGCTCTGCAACCTTTCCTGGGAGTCCAGGGAAAGAAAACTAAACTAAGACTCAGAAATAAGCTGCCCAATGCTATACATGAATTGTTATCATAACCCATTAGGTCAGTGGGCTTTAAAGGGCACTTTAGGGCATAGTCTCTTGAAATGTTAATAAATACAAGTTAAAACTATTCTCCCCTGTAGCAGCACTTTAATTACTCCACATGCCAAAAACGTCATACTGCTTTCCCTCTTGTAATAACTCCTGTAACAATATTTTGAATAAAGACAAATCTACCACAAAAAAAAATAATGAAGATCTACAATCACTTTTTTAGTTACATGTTTGGGGTTTTTTTTCCTGCATTGCCTGTTCCTTCGAATTTGAATGGACATTTAGAAGAGCCACTTAAGCCACACCGGTTCACACAATCATCCTTCACACACAGCACTAGGAACTAATTTGCAGGAAGTCCTTCAACCGAAGATTAGAATAAACAATAATGTTTTTCTTGAGCTGATACTTTTGTCTGCCAATCATGTATGTATTTTAAGACAAATCCTGATGCTAAATGAAGCACAGGCCTTGTCATTTTTCCTGTAGCATTCTTTTTACTAGAATATACTTAGAGACTTTCTATCTAAACCAGTACTTGTCTTCTTTAAGTTTCCTTGCATGCAATAAAGGGTTCAATAAACAAGTTTCTCCTTGTTTTTAAGAGCTACAGTTCTATACTACCGCCTTTGACACATTTTAGTACCTACAGTATTTTTGTAAAGGTGTTATTAAACACGATAATTAAAATAATGATACTTGGCAAACAAGCAAATTAAGTACACTGCAGAATGTGTTCTTTCTTTCCAAAATTGCTCAGTTTTCCATTCGTTTGCAAAATTCAGCCACTTGCTGAATTACCATGAACTAGAGCTTCTTTTGAGTACAACTATGCAAAAACATGCCAGGACGGTACACAGGCTTCCACCCAATACTAGGCTAATTTAATTCTTGTTAGCTTTTAATTCTTATCAGCTTCTGGCCTACTGGATTCACACACTCCACAGGAACCACACGCAACAGCTCATATCCCTCTTTTTTAATAAGGCACAAAACATTACTCAGTTCCCCCGAAGATACTAATATGAATGTATATGTCTTCCTATCAATGTCCTGGAGACAGCGACGTCTTTATTCAAGAGACAAGGAAACTCCCGTACGTGCAACCCCAGCACAGCATGGGTTTCCCCCCATCATTCTTTACAAGGCTTAAAAACTTAATAGGTGTACTCCACATTATCTTTGGAACTTGTTCCAAGCAAATCACAGTTTAATAATAAAGGATTCACTTACTCACCATTAGTAATCACTCATTTTAATTATAAGCTTTTAATGTGACTTGCCACAATTATCAGTGTACTACAGGAAGGATCAGCAGTAGGAATAGAAACAAAAATCCCGAGGGCAGATTATTTCAGCACATTAGGCAGCACCACCCCAGCATTTCTAGCACATGGGCAGCTTTTAACAGTTCCAGGACAGGTAGATGTTGCACAGTGATGACAGATGCTTTGGCTTCAATCCTGAAAACACGTAACACAAGCACAGCTATTCCCTGTTGTTAAGACTACTCAGGTAACACTCGTTGTTACCACAGATTCTATTCTACACTGAGGAGATGAGAAGGAACCAAATAGCACTTCCAAACCCTGGATTTTACTGGGTATTCATAAAAAATTATTGCATGTTCATCACCACAGCCCTCTATAAACTTGTGTCACCGCTGAACCTACGATAATTTGAATGTACTTTACATGAAACCCGTATGTGCAAGCTTTGTTTTGTACTAACCAGGAGTGGTTTTAAACGCTGAAGTTAAATATATGAAATATTAAAATGTTTCTGTCCTTAAAGAACTCACCCGTTTTAAGGGAAAACAATCTGCAGTACTCTGTAAGAAACTACTTAAAAAATTGTTTCAAACTTACTGGCATTTTCATGAAACGCACATTTTAAAATATCCTGGAAAATACATCTGTTGATTAAAAGAAAACAAACAAACTAGTATCACAGTGACTTAGAAAACGGATCGACGAGGACAAGCAACAGCATCACCGCCAGAAAAAAAACGAAGAAAACCCTTAGGTGTCACCACACACATTTAGCTGCTGTGGTGCTCCAAGACTTGCACCGACTCCATCGAACTCAATAGCTTAGCTCTTCAAAGCACATGAACAAATGCAGCTCACAGTCTACTTCAGAACAGAAAAATACAGGTTTGGGGCTGTTTTGTTGTGTGGTTGGCTTTTTTCCCAGGGTTTCTTTTCTTCTCCTCTGTGCACTTCAACACACTCAACCCTCTCACGACACGCACACGGGCCACCGCTGTGCAGGCCAGCGGCGCAGGAGTGACCTGTCAGGGCGCTCC
>NW_009932040.1:0-17295 GCF_000696875.1 Nestor notabilis
CCAACCCTAACTATTCTATGATTCTATCATTTGTGAATGCACAACACCTAAGTCTGTGCCCAGAGCGGTGGCAGGAAAGCAGTCAGGAGTGTCGGAGTCTGAGGGCATAAACCCTTCAAGGGTGGGGTCATTGCACACATAGGGCGGAGTCAGACCCCTGGACTCCCATCTGGAACCAGTTCTCACCCACATTCCTTCTTAAACCGGGATTTAGCTAAAACCATGCTAAGCAGCCCATCAAAAAAACCCCACACGTAGGAACACAACTGAGCAATAAGGATGATAATGATCCAGCATTTGAGCTGAACAGCCATGGGCTAAGAGCCCTTCATAGGCATGAGCACAAGATGTACATTAAGTAAGGCATTTGTAAACATTCCTAATCTTTGCTTCTTCCCAGCTGAAATTCATCCTCGTGCTTTTCTGACAAGCAGTGGTTCTTGTCTGGCTGTTTCAATTCTGTATAAAATGCACATAACCCTCTGCTATTTTAATCTGGAGAGACCACTGAAAATAATAGGTTCACATCTGTAAAAGACTGGGTCCTGCAAACACTTTGTTGCCAAGAGCAGGACTGAGTTGCTCTGCATGCGTTCTTACTTATAGCAGCCTTTACTGAGTGCATATAAGAACACGGATGCACAACACCACCATTAAACAACTTCCTTTGGTTACACTAATCAGGAGGACTTGAGCAGTTCCAGTTCTAAGTATGAACCACACAGACTCTTACAATACCATAAAGGTTAATGTGACTGTACTACATGTGTTCATCACCTACTGCAACAAACTGGGAGCTCACTTCAGTCTTCCATTTGCACAGCATTGTTAAAAAAGAAACCATGCAGACGCAATTTGCCTTGAAACGACAATATTTGCTACCATAAGCATAAGCTCCTGGAAACACACAGACATCACTGTTCTGTTGGACTTTGCTGACTTCTGTAGAGAGGCAGAGCCATCAAGAGTGCCTAAACCATCTAGAGAGGCAAATTCCTTTTCACTGGTCTGCATTAAGCAAACAGAACTTTTCTTATCGTTATTAAATCTGAGCGGAATTAACACAAAAGAAAATTATATTCTACTTAATCTAACACAAATACTAGAAACACAATAATCAGCTTGCTGTGTCCACTTCATTCTCTGTTGCCTACAAATGGATCTTATTCAATTCAGTTAAGCCAAAATGCCAACTTTTAAAATACTAAGTCAGGTGAGAGGATTAATATCCTTAAAAGCACCATATTCTGGATTATAAACATATATAGGATTTCACAGTTACCACTCCCTAGAAATATCCAGTGTTCCCTCTTAAAATGTGAAACCATTGCTCCTTCTAGCCATGTCCCCAGCTGGTAGCAGGCAACAGCACAGTCTTAAAATAGATACAGATGTAGGACACACTCTATTTCCCAAGGCAAACTACGGGCAAAATACCATGACTGCTATTAAAAAATAAATAAATACATACACAGCAAGCTGACAGGAAAGAAACAGATGAGATGAGACAGTTGATGATTTAGTGCAAGTACTGTCCAGCTTCTGTATCAGCCGAGAGAGTAACACCAATACAAAGGACACACACACCTTCCAGTGCAGAGATCGAGATCAAGCCACACCACACGAACCCCAGGAAAAAACTCTACCCTACTTCCCCACATAAATCCTTCACTCTGGGCTCTTTGCAAGCTCAGAGGCAGCTGAGGGAAGCACTCCCATTTGGATGCTAATTAGATAAAGCTGAACTAATTAGCAAAAACTGGTGTTCAAGTCAAAGGGGAGCCCAGAGGGTTGTGGAAGAGGAAATTTTGGTATATGTGTGAATAGATCAGCATTGCTGTCTGCTGAAGTTATGTCCTTTCTATGTATGTTTATATAACTTCCATTGGCCCACTGGAGCAGCTGCTTCTGATGTAAGATCAGAGGTGGAAGTGGGCAGGAGGTGGGATCAAGGGATTCCCTATGGCTTCTAATCATATACCTGCACAGACACAGGTACCAGCCCATGTACCCAGTGGAGCTGCTGGCTCTCCCCACTCATCTTTAGAGACGTGGGCAGCTCTGCAAAGCGAAGTAGGAAGTTGAGCTGGAGATGCCCCTAATGCTGCAGAAGGAGAACAGGGGAGGCATGTCCACACAAAGGCACATCTGCTTGCACCACTGGGAATCCAAACTACAGCCTCTGTGTTTGCTGCTTATAAAACTGCACAGGAAAACCTTGGTGCTAGTATCTTCTGCCAATCTACAGTCTCCCTGCATTGAAACCAGGCACCTAAAGCTTCCAGAATGTTTTTGTATTCAAACAACAGCTTTTGCTGAGCTTTCTTTACCATGTTATCCTGTGCAACAGGTACAAACAATGCATTTTCCAGGGTGGCTTCAACATTGCACACACCTTACTGTGCACAGAGCCACCAAGAAGATAGGTGTGCCACCAGCATCATGGGCACAGCACAGACATACCAAATGATGTGGTTAAAAGACGGATGTCTGGGGAAATAATTGAGCACAGCATGTTTAATTCCAGTGAAATAAATCGTATGCATGATGCAGCATGCCCTGTGAGGTGCATCTTATTTAAAAAAAAACCAAACAGCCACCCACCAAAAGACTCTGTATGTAAGCTGCTGAAATCCAAGGATGGGTCTTTCTGTGAAGACCCATGTGGAAACCCCCAGAAGAAATGCCTGGCAAACCCCACAGGTTGGACAACAGTTGTACATGTCCTTCTGTGTATATTGAGGTTGTTTTAGTCAAGTATTGCACTGTCGGTCTGCATTAATGCCAGAATGCTAATATCTGGGGAAGCCAATCTGACTAAATACCATGCTGCTCTAATGAGCAATTTTTCTGTATTCACCAGCAGTAAGGCTCTGTTGTCGAAATGTAGTTCTCCATAATCAGCACCCACTCATCACACTGTTGTGAGCTGGTGTCTGAGAGCAAAAATAAGAAGGGAAGCTCGTAAAGTTGGAAGTGCTCCTCCAGTGACATCTGCATTAGGGATAAAGATGTGCTACAACCCTTTTTAGCACAGAGAAAGGAGAGGGGTGGAGAAAGAAGTGACAATATCTTCCAAACAGTAAGGAACCCTACTCGTGGTCACTGAATAAAGGTACAGAAAATGAAAGTCAAAACCGATGTCATGGATTTTTCCAATTTTTAAAAGAAAGTGTTTTGAGGCTTTTTAGAACAGTAGCTACAACAAAACAGAGCACATTTGTTGACGAGTAAGCCAATATTCAACATCTTAGGCATATTTTTTCTCAAATCCCTGACTAATTAACTGCTAAAAAGCTCAGGCTGAGGGAAATTATTATGTAACCAAATGTGGTAATCCTCACTGCCACTTAAGAAAGGGAGAAAGTGGATCTAAGATGCATTTTTAGTTTCCAAATTTTAGCTGTGATACTTCCATGCTCTGTAACTGTTAGGGGGATATAGTGAGTTTTGTAGTCAGTCATTTCAGACATTAAAGCAGCTGCTCCTCCTGGTAAGTGTAGAAGGCATCTTGGCTTTGCATGGCTTTAGACCAGTCCAGAGCCCTGTCCATGCTACCTGTCACACGCAGGTCCTTCCTGTGGAGACCAGAGCCTGCCTTCCAAATGCAGCACAAGTGAGAGTGGTGATGCTCCAGTGCAGGGAAATGTGGTGCAGGGAAAAGGGGCAAAATTCTTCTGCATAGGCCAGTTCAAAGAAAGCTTAGGGTCATGAACTGAGCCCTGACTTTGGCATTTCAAATGCTTTTAAGATATGAAGATGTCAGTCTATACTGAGTATGCTGCTAAGGTACAATGTGCAATGAGGTGGGGTATGTAGCAGAGGGCCATTCACAGCAGGTTAACCCACTGTGCTTTGGCTCAGCAAGTGATGACAAGAGTTAGTGAAGGGGATCAGTGTATCTGCTAAAGTATTTAGCTGTCAGCAGCTCCATCCACAAGGGATGCACTGAAAACATCAGCTCCCCATTTTTGGTAGTTCTGGCACTTGTCCTGTTAAAATCTTCACATGAAGCCACACTACCTCAACAGCATCCCCATCTGCTAACTAATAGATCAGATGTGAATCTCTGCTCAGCTCCAGGCACATGTTTTGGTAAGCTGTGAGCTTATGGAAACCAAGTGTACCAGCTGACAGCTGATACAGCAGGATGTTCTAAATCCAATCCCCATTCAGCCCCCGATCTTTCACATGCATGAGAGCAGCTGAGTCACTGCCTGTGCAGGGTGGAAAACACTGGCCTTTGGTAGTGACAATAAATATTTTCCAAATAAAAACTTGACTGCATTACAGGTCAACCTACCTCCACTTGAAAAAGACCAAGTACTGGACACCATAGTCCTCCCAGTCTCCTCCTACAAGAATTCCTCTCAAGCAGATCAAGGTGATAAAATAGACAAAAGGGTGAAAGATCATAAAAAATCTAATCACCTTCCTGTTCTCCCTCTCCACCCTCCTCTAAAAAAAGACAGCAAAATACCAAGCTCCAATAGATATTTCCCTCCTGTAAGAAGTTAGAGAGGGAGAGAAGAGGCAGTGAGTCCAAGTCAGGCAGGAGACTTGCTAGTGGCATGGCCAACCCTGTGGCCAGTCCTGAGACATGTGGGGAGCACAGAACCAAGACAAACAGGGCAGGAGAGGTGAGACATGCCCCTCTGATACTGCTGCAACCAAAGCAGTGTAGTAGAATAGTGTAGTAGGGTATATCACAGAGCATTTCCATTCACATGGTAGGTTGTTGAAAAGCCTTTTCCCATGCAATGACTGGATCATGTATAACCCTAACATCTCCACAGAGCTTTCACTGAAAGTTTACATGTGGAAACATATTTTTCTCTCTCCTTTTCTGCAGTTGTCTCATGCGTGAAACCAATGTCCTTGAGTTCCTCCAGTGCACTGTCTTTTGGCCTGATCTTCTCCCTACTCATGTCTTTCATTCATCAGGCATTATGTCAGTATTTATAACTATGCACAATGCCACCACTCATCTGCTTTCTTTATAATGTTGTTGTTTTTACTATTTTGCTAGACCTTCCACTGTTCGCTGATAACTCCAGATCTCTGTGAAGACACACACCAGTGGGGCTAAGGGAGATAGTTCCCACACATCTCTCCTAGAAGGATTAGGAAAAGCCTAATGATTGCCAAAACCTCTTTCCTTTCCTTTACTATAGCAAAACAGGGGAAAGAGAGGCTGCTTTTGAGTCTTCTCCCAGTAGTCATCTGAACCTGCTTAGGGTCCTGATTTGAGAAACCATGGAGGGGGCGGGGGAAAGGTTTCTCCCCAAGAATGCAACAGAAAATCTCACTTATAAGGATTGCTCTCTGCCTCAGCTGAGCTTGAGGAGCTGGTCCTTTATCCTGGGCAGCAGGAACTTTGTGCCCTGAAGACACAAATGCTTGTTCTGAATGTCCATGATGCTGGAGATGGGCCCCTGGCAAACAGAAGGAAGCAGTTGTGCCTGATGGCACTTCTGTTTTCACTACCAATATTAGTCGGGCCATTAGAAGTTGTTATCTCTCTTTATCAGTTGGCCTTATAGATCCTCAGGCCATCACAATTACAACACTGTTATGACTCTGGCAAACATCTCTGACAGCCAAGTCTGAGGTGTTAATAATGACAAAAATATTGGGCTGAAGGGGTAGGAAGAGAAAAGTGTTAACTAATCCATGCACCCTTTTCCAGATCTCACTGAACTTGTAGTAAAACTTCACAGGTTAATATTCTTATTGTTGCATTCTCTAGGAGCTCCACTAGTCTTCAGTGTGATCAGAATTCACTCATCACTTCTTTCACAAAAAGAGGAATTTGGCCTCTTCCTTTATCCAGGTTATTCCTTCCTTTGCAGCATAGACCTGTCTGAGGGGACCTAATGGAATCAGAAGAATGAAAATAAAACCTGTTTTTTGGAAGGTAAATATCTTTCACTCCCTGTTACTGTCCTCACCCCAAAATGCAGTGTCTGTGATGAGATCCAAGTGTTTGCAAAAGCAAAGAAGATCCAAAGTATGTAGCAGTAGGCACAAAAATCTCAAAATAAATGCATCATCCTGAAAGACATCTGGATCCTCTTAGGAGAGAGAGGCATGAGCAGTGTTTACTGCAAAGCAATAGTGGCGCTTGCAAATGCAAATGTGTGTGTGAATCTGAAAAAGCAACAGACTGCAGGAGCAACACGAGTGCGTGGGATGCGACACAGCATTAGCTATATCTGCTTGGGCTTTTTTTTAAGGCTAGGGAAACAAAACGTGAGTTAGTAATGCCAAGGGAATCTAGCACGCTAAACCTTGTCACTATAAGGATTGATTCTGGGTTGTGTTTGAAAGAAAGAAACAAATCACCCAACTAATTAATTTATCCTTCTACTTGAAGTCAATGGCTGTCATTCCCATCAAGTGTGGCTAATGTCCTTTCGCCACTGTGTTGAGGGATGGATGAAACTCACCTCTAATGGTCTAAGTTTAACAGACAATTACAGTGAGCTACCTTTTTAAAAAGTCAGCCTGGAAAGCCTCGCCTGTCTCCTAAAAAGCAACATGGGAATTTCAGGAGTCCCTCTAAGACTCTGTTGTGCTCACTAAAATGAGAGGTCAAGTAGTAGCAACTGTTGTTGCTGATCCAGATGTGGAGATACAACTGCTCCCCACTGGTGCTTGGCCACTGTGGATTACAGGCGGGCTTATTGTCTCATGCAGAGCCAATAGGACATAAGAGCTTCACCTGTCTCCACACAACACTGTTCTTTTTAGGATACATAGGTGTAGGGTGCTCTAAATAGGTTAAATGTAGTTTTCGTCAAATGGACAAGCCTGACTTTCAAGCCATATCTTCCAAAGAGAAATGGTCTTAAAAAGGTAATCTGCCACTCTAGTGCACGTGTGGTGCAATGGTACCTTAAGTCTATAAAACCACATGCACTTGCACACAAGCACACAATCCATCAACTGTAGTACACATACTATCATTACTAATTACTGGAATTTCAATAAACCCTAGGAGTCCTGATAGTGACTTATACACCTACAGGCTGAAATATGAGCAAAGAAAATCATCGTGCCCCAAATGGCTACAGTCTGAAAAGACAGAGGCAGAAAGTGAAAGAGAAATGGGGAACACAAAGAAGCCATTTACTAGTTTGGTTATATGCACCTCAGAGGAAGAATCTCTTATTACGTGTCTGTGAAGTACCAATTTCAATAGTGCCTTGACCTTGACTGATGTTGCAATCTAGATATCATTATAATGACAGATATTTTCCAAGCGTGCTCACCTGAGATCCATGCTTTTCTGAGGGCTGGAAGTAAGAATCAAGTACTGCCTTGCTAAAAACATGTTGGCAAGAAATCTGCTTGGGAGGGAACTGTACCACCAGTCAGACAAAAGGGCTTGTCACTTTTAGCCAGCCACTGAACAGCCACATCTTTCACAGACATCCTCCCACTGTTTTCAATATGACCTGTGAAAGGCTTGAACTTTCAAAAAGCTGGAAATTTTATTTTTCCTAAATGGCATACGTACATTTTTAACCTGGATCTCCTTTACTACCATATTGTTCATTCTGAGTAAATTAACCAGAAAACTGGGCCTTTTTATTGCCCCTGTGTTTTGCTTTCTATAAATATGTTCATTATTTGCATGTTGTCACTGAACACTTAATACTCCTTCTCCCATGGAACTATAGCAAATTGTTAGTTTGGAATACATACACTACTCTTCAGCTGTTGTGGAACTAAACAATTAACTCACATTATGGCATCTCCTTCAGCCTATGATAAGAACAACCAGCAGCAGATTATGAATAATAAATATAACTCTTATCAAGGAATAGTCCTGTACAAATAAAGAGAAGCATCGCTTTCATACTGGTACACTGGGGTCTGGATGATCCACCTAGCACTTGATCCCAATTTAAGTGAACACTTGTGAGTGCTGCTTAATCCCACTGTCCAAACTGTTTTATTTTTAAAGTCAAAGAAGATTAGAAGAAGCACTGTGAAATCATTTCCAACTTTGAGCCACAAAGCAGAAGAGGACTTGGTAAAGAAAAGTTCTGTTCTATGATAATATGCCATCTCCATGTGTTTTCACTCTCGTGCGGTACAGAAAAGAGGCATGAGGTCAGGCAGCCTGCACACGATGCAGAACTGCAAACTCTCATGCTGTGCCTAGTCTGAGGAGTGGTGTGTGGCTTTGGGCACCCTGCTTAATTTCTTCATCTGTTTATTCGGTTGGCCCTGAATAAACATACTTCCACACCCACTATGGGAAGAGGCAGTATGTGTGAATTACAATCCACATGAAAATGTCAAAGAACCATACAAAATAGGGGGAGTTGCTTATTTCAAATATACCAAACACTACTCAGAAATGAAAAGCCTTCTGCTGTTTCCTATCGCTTTCAAATATGGACATGCACAGAAACACACACTTACTTCCAAGGTAATTACTTGCAGCATGAATTTGACCTTGCCATAGCCCCACAAATGAAATCTTTAAGCATGAGTTCTGAAGGATGTCAGATTAAATGATGTAATGTTTTCTTCTGATTTAAATCCACAAAGGACCATATCCTCCCACCAGTAGTCCTCCATCCATAAAATGCAATGGATCTTTAGCTTTGTTTGTTTGTTTTTTCTCTCTTCACATTAAACTGCTGCAGGAGAAGGCCACGTGCTTATTCTGCCTGCACTTCCACTCAGCTCTGCTGTATCCCAAGTGCCCACAATCATGCATGGCAATTCCCCATGTAATTTCAGCCATCCTGGATACCTTAATCCACCAGGAAGATAACTATGAATTTGATTTGTGTAACCTCCCGAGCCAAAGAGCAATGCATTAATGCATTAGGGTGTCTCTGTAGGAGACTCGCCACAGCATACTGCCATTGCCTTTTCAATAAAACATAGATTCAAATCTATTGACTTGATTCTTAAGAAGGAGCATCCTTTTTATATATATATTTTATTTTATTGTGATGTCAACAGCCATCAAGACTGTAGGCTTTAGCATGTCATTGTCCATCTGTAATACAACACAGAGCATCTGATCTGCAGTAGATTTTTCCCACTTACGGTGCCAGTCCCAGCCCAAGGGTCCCAGATAAACTGTGTTCCTGTGGACATCACCTTTGTATCCTGCTGTTCTGTGGTCCTTGGCTTAGTCCCTGGCTTCCAGCAGATATGTCAGTGAATGAGCAGTGACAGGAGTGCACCAAGAAGGACCCCTAAAAGTGCACTGGGAAACTGCAGAGTGCTGATGGCATGTGTGACTCACACAGCTCATGTCTGCAGAACCATATGATAAAGATGAATCAAAAGTCTCAGGCACCACATGTCTATTTTTAATTTTCACCTTGAGCAGTAAGAGAAGTTACAGATGTTTGTGGCTTACAGGATTTGTCCTTGTTCCTTTGACACTGCAGGATGGACAGGCCACTCCTGCACTTCATGACAAGGGCAGAATTTGGATGCCACATTGCAAGAAGATGGACTGAAGACACCGTATTAATTCCAGTATAAGTGTACACAGTGTTTCTAGCAAAGGAGATAGCTGCTCTGGGCAGAGCAGCCAGGCATGTCTTGATGACAAAAGAAAGGAAAATTCCACCCAGGTATCCGATTAAAACTTCCTTCACAGGTTTGATCTGGGTACATATGCCACTTCAGACTTAGATTCAATCTCAGAGGAGCTCTGTTTAAGAGATCTCCTACAGTTTGAATGAAGTAAGTTATTCATCTCATGTGTGCGGTTGGCATCATAGCCATGTTGTATTGTTCCTTGGGCAACTAACACTGCACTCCATGGGCAGTGGCACTAGAGAAGCAATCTTTTTTGGGTTTTCCTACTTGCATTGGTTTTTAAGCCTCTGCCAGTGGACCAGCAGCAGGTGATTATCTGAATATGCACTGTAGACACATCTGATATTTCTAAACATCCAGGGGTAATGGCAGAGCTGTTGCTATAACTTGCTGGGATGCCAGGCCTGTACAAGAGCATCAAATCCTCTAATTCTCTTTGGACAAAATTTTCAGGTGGGAAAGGAGGCTCACCTCAATAGATAGATGAGGTCTGCCTTCTGTGCAAGCCCTGCTCTGGGCAGACTCAGTCCCCAGGGATCTTGCCCTAATTCTGCCCTAATTACTGAAAGCTGAATGGTGTCTGGAGTCAGACAGAAAGGATGGCTGCAGGGATCCAGCTGGATTGCTCTGCCCTACATGGCAAAGGGCTCCTGGGAATAAGAAACACTGGTTTCTATTCCTGGCTCTTAGAAAGCAGTATAGCCTCTCAGTGATGAACAGCACAACCTACAGAAGGAATGGGCAGATGTCACCTGCTCACTTCACTGCAATTTTATTCTTTATTGTTTTTTAAACAAGGTGCTTTGTTGGAAGGGTAACTTAAGCCAGGATTTTCTCATTCCTTCTTGGGCATAAATCTTACACTTAAAATAATGAGTTCATCTTTAAAAGAGCTACAGTAGGAGGCTTTAAAATGACTCAATACTGGATTCTGAAAAGAACTCGTGGATAGCTTATGCCTCAGAGCTATTTATACGCTACCTGCCAGGGAAATTCACAGACGAACGAACTAGCAAGAAAATACTATTCAAGAGAGAGTTTCTTAGGATCTGGAGTCAAAAAAATCCACATAATTACATAAGGATTCTGGTTCAGAGGGCTCTGCTCACTGGAGGGAAACTCTCCAACGTAATTTCTCCATGTGCTGCTCGCAAGGGGCTCTTCTCTCTGCCAGAGAAAGTCACTATCAAGCAGGTTTGGAATCCTTTTGCATCCTAAAAAATTATTATTGCAGCAGCTATATCTATATTATAGTTGTCATGTGAAACTGGGTTGCAAAAAATGGGAAAATGCATATGCACATAACCGGTTCATGGTCTGTAGTTGGTCTTTTCCATGGGTGAATAGTATTAAAGTTTATTAAAACCCCTCAGGTTTTATCAAGCTCCATCACTCCTAACCTATGGGTTCCCAAACCAGCACTTATTTGTGTGTGAGTTCTCTGCAACCTACTTAATATGCACAGGGCTGTGGAAATGATGCTTCATAACCTCTCTTTAGGCAGCCACAGAGCAATCTGGAGGGATCAGGCTGAGGGACCCAGAGGCACACATCCACCTAACAAAGAGTAAAACCCATGCCATTTATCAAACCAGATGCATCAATCTTGCATGGGTTGCAGATGCAGAGGTCATCCCTGTGTCTCTCTGAGGCAGGCAAGCGTGCTGGGCTGATCTCTCCTGACAAGTAAATGGAATCTTCACCTCTTCCCACTGTTGCCCATGCTCTCCTGACAGATCAAAGTGCTCTGTGTGGCACAGACAGCCCAAAAACCTTCATGTTTATGTCTGCCACTGCCCACTGACTGGATCTGAACAGTTCAAGAAATCTTCTGTTCTCTCAGACCCAGGCTAAGGTGGTGGTGGGTACGTTAGACCCACTGAGCCTTCACTTCTTGTCCCCCAGGAGAGCAGTTGAGGGTGTTTGCCACTAAGGAGGTGAACAAAGTGCCTGCCTAGAAAAGCTGCTAGTTAAACACCTCAGTCACCTCTGGAAACCTCCAGCCCAACACAGTGTCAGCAGATGGGGTCTGACACTTGCAGTGAAGTGGATGGAGGAGGAAAGTGGTGCTGGGACCATAAAGCCCAACTCTGCTGTGAAGTCTCCCGAGCTGTAATGAAACTCCCACCACAAGAAGAAGGGCAGTCAGAAAGCACAATCAGGGCAAAACCACAACAAAAGTGTAAGACTTATTTCGACTGTTCTCTTTCTATTGCAGCTGTTCTGCTCCTTGCAAGTTGCAGAGGATCTCACAAAACTGTTGCTGGAAAATAATTTTTTTCAATTGAAAAGAGTGGAAAAAACCTCCTCCCTTTGTTTCATGATCAGTTGTTCTGATATTGTGTTTGATGGAGTCCTTGTCTCATGTAACTCCCCCCTTCCCAGCAAATTCTACAATGGGCGTGTTTTAAAGTCAGCAGGATTATAACCCCACAGGGACAAGTCCCTTCCTATCTACACCCTTTACACTGAATGGCAGGAAACCAGCCCAGAAGACTATAAAAACCAGCTGATCTAAAATTCTGTCCCTTTAAAAAGGTATGCAAAAACTTTTCTTAAGAACAGCTTCCCATTACCTGTAACAGGAGCAGTGCACAGGCAATAAATGTTAGTGGCCGACACTGCAGGCCCACCTACTATGCCTGCGTCTGGGCTCTGAAAGAGGACTGGATCCATTTGCACAGAAAACAGCAACCCTGGACCATGTTAGTTCTTCTTGCAAGACTTTCATGATCAACACTAGACAGGGTTCCTGAGCATGGCCAAAGGCCAGTCTTACCTCAGCATCTCAGCATTTTGTCCTTTAAAAGGTGAACTGCAAAGCAAATGCTTCAAATCCAAAGGACAGCTGCATCCCACCAGTGTTTCCTTGTTTTCCTTAAGATACTGGGCTATTTATAAAGAAAGACACAAATGAAAGGCTTTCTACAGCGTTTCTATAGGCTGCTATAACCTTTTGGTTATAGATCAGATCAGGGCAATAAAGGCTGAACTCCAGCAGACCTTCAAGATCTGGTTGTTGCAGTATCCTACTTGCGCTTTTCCCCAAGAGACAGATGGAAAAGAGAAGAGGGAAGCATCTCAGACATGTTGTTGTGGTGTCAGAAGGGGTTGGCTGTGATGGGCTGGTGGAGAAGAGGGCTGTCTGACACTAGGGCTTCGCCAGCCAGCAGGAAGGCATGAATGGGGACCCTGTGACTCGTTTCCTATGCAGGGAGTTACAAGAGCATATGAAGGGATCTTCAGGTGATGCTCAGGGGAGGAAGGGAGGGAAAAATGAGCCTGATGAAGTGACAATCCCTTGCAGAAGCAGAATTTCAAGGTTGCTTGCAAGTAGGACAAGCTTGGATGATAGGCATGACCTGCAAACATCACAACTGCTTGGAAATGGCCTGGATACAAAACCACATATTAACTCCTGCAGTAGCAGAGCATGGTTCCAGAAGCTTTATTTTCTTACTCAGAACACAAACAAAGATCATCCTGGCAACATAAAGAAAGAACATGCTGGCTTTAAGCATAGCATTTAAAAGAGATGGTGAACACTCTCCCACAATGCGCCCAGCTAATTTTACAGTAGGGGGAAATGTATTCCTGCTCCCAGATGGTGAAGAGCTCAGCCAAAGCAGTTGATGGCCTTCAGATTTTATCCTTTCTGGAATAATCCCAGTTTCATAACTAAGGGATATAGATAACAAATTTCTCAATTTGAGATTAGAGAAAGGTCAACCCCAGCTTAATCACAGCTGCTGCGACAGGTCAGGAGAGAGAGTAGCTCATAAACAGTGTGAAATTAATAAAAGTATTTAGTATTTTGTGTATGCAGTTTTCCATGCCTGCAATTCAAAGAAAGCAAACCAAAAACCTTCCAAGCAATTGCCAAATATCATCTTGGAAAAAACGAAATAGGAATGTGCTAGGGAAAAGTCAACAGTTGCAGACTGTGAGGGATCAGATCTACCCTTCCCAAGGATAGGCCTTTGCAAATCCCTGGCCCTCCTGAACTCAAAGAGACAGAGAAAAGATCTCAGTGGGGTTCTGCTGGCTTACAGTGACCAACAGTCTGGGTCTGCCACCCTCCATGTCTCCCTGCATACTTAAAACAAGGCACAGCCCATGCAGTGGTGTCAGAGATGTTATGGATGTCACTGGTCTTACTGCAGGAACTCCAGCAAATACTTTTAAAGGAAACAACAGAGATGAAGTCTTGTGCAAAAGAGGCAGTAAATATCTGTGGTAAATATTTCTGCTTTGTTTAAACCTCCTTTCAAAACATATTAATGGTTTAACAGTAGGCTTCATATTTTCTTCAGGATTCAAACACGTTTTCTTCCACTCCACCCAATGAAGGGTTGCTGAGGTTTCTGCCATTAGAAAATACTCCATTTAGTGCAGATAAATGGCACAGCAGATTATGTTTGGGGCAGACTGTATTAGCTTACTTAGGAAATTAAGGCTCAAGAGCACAGTTTGTCTTCTGGAAAACTGCACTCAAGAATGACATGATACACAGCTTCTCTAAACCAACATCAAAGCACAGTAGACATATCTGGCATACCCTCATCCCTTTGTCCTTTGTGTGCAATTCGCATCCTCCACTTGACCTACAATCTCATACAGTCCTCCCGATGAGTGTCCTCTAATTTCCCAAACCTTCTGCAGGCTAGTTCCCATCACAAGCTGGAGGCTGACTGTCTTCTCACACCTATTCACCTTTTGCAAACTGGATGGTGGAAAATGTCCGGCTTGCCACTGGGTGCATCTGCATTGCCCAGGAACATACTGCACCACCACAGCAGTGCAGCATTAAGCCTCAGCTACTCAGCCCTGCTTGTGTCTCTACATCATCTGTAGCACCCACATCTCCACTGCAGCGTTTCTGCTGCGGCCAGGCTCCCTGGGAATACCCACCGTACATCACACTCTGCACCTTGTTCATACCACAGCATTTGCTAGAGAAAGTTTCTCCTGAGCTAGTCAAGGCCTGAGGAATGCCAAATCAGTACCCGATGGTGAAAGGACAGTCTGCATCACACCGTCTCACACACAGGACCTTTGGCCACTTAGCTCCTCTCATTCAAGGAGATATTGAGATAGGTAATGATGCTTCTTTTTTCTTTCCTGCCTTGCTAATATATTGTAATGGCCCCATTGTGAGCAGAACAGCAGGAAAGTGCAGTTGCTCATGGGAATTAAAACAGAAAATAAACGAGCCAAACCACAGAATGAGAGATGTGGCAGCCCCAAAGACTTGCTCTCCTCCATTTGCCTTGGTCCAAACCACCCAGCGTGAGCTGGCTCCCACCAGTGTACAACTGGAATAACACTCAAAGGAGGCAGATTTGTGGCCAAACCCCTTTTCCTCTACAGAAATCAAGACTTCTCAAGTGTTAATCGAGTTTTCCACCAGTGAGCCGATAACACCACACATGAGCAAACATCAGCACTTTTGTCACTACCTTGCCCTTATTCTGTTATCACCACCCATCTGTACAAAATGCTGCTGGCAAAGAGTGCCAGTTCTGAGAGGCAACCGTTACTCATCTGTAAGGATGGGGAAAGAGGGAGAAAGACAGGAAAAAAACATTCACATGAACACATTAGCATGTGGGACAATGGGTAGTTGTCCTCATTTCAGTTGCCTGGTCAAATTGCCTCACAGAAAACTCATCACTGCACCTTTACCTTTCTCTTTAGTTTCAGTCCAGCTTTTAACTCCTATAAAACAAGAAAAAACACTCCATGCCACCTTATTCCTCCTTGAAACAAGCAGCACCTTCACCAGTGCAAACCTCTGCTTTACCCTGCTAAAGAATGGAGTTTATAACACAAATACGGGTCACAGGATCTTCCTCCTGCACTGCCAGAACTGAAGATGGGTGAAATTCTGGGGCTTGATAGCTCACTTAATAGACTCAATAGATCACTTGATCGACCTCAATGTTTGGAAGCTTCTGCCAAATTCATCCAATAGTTTTAGTTAAGAAAATAAAGATTTTCTTGTAAAGCCTTGCATCTACTGCACAGGGTTGTGGCAAACCGCACTGCAATTTGTTTATGTTCAGACAGTATCTTTTGCCAAAACTAACTTTTCATAAAAATAGTAAATTTCCAAAGTGAAATGAAAAGAATTGGTGGGGAGAGAATTGAACACCTGGGATTTAATAAAAACAACCTTTTGTTTGGTTTTTGTTTTCCTGAGGAAACTGAAAATTCCTTGTCTCAGGCTGACCTGCAGAAATACAAGTATTTTTAATTCATTAATTCAGTCTGTGAACCAGAAAAAGACAAGGAACTTACTCAGCAGAACAACAAGACACCAAGCTGGGCTTGAGAAGCAACCCAAGCCCTTTGTTGGTGTAGGAGTGCTTCAAGGGCCAGGAGCCAACTTTTAAAATAGCCCTAATTACCTTTATATTTCTAAAGGGAAAACAGGTGGAAGTGGTAAGTAGAAGCTCAACAGAGAAAAAGGTGATATACCTGAATTCCACGACATTCTTAGAAGTCAGAGAATCACGAAAAACCCCCCAAACAAACAGGCTGGAAGGGACCTCTAAAGGTCTCCAGTTCAACCCTTGCTCAAAGCAGGGCTATTTCAAAGCTAGCTCAAGTTGCTCAATTCTTTCCTTCTATCCACCCATGGAATAATTTCTTCTCTCAACTCGCTGGCTTTGCTCTTGCTGATACAGCCCACACGGCTTACTCCAGTTCAACTTACTGACACCAGAACCTTTGTACATTAATGCTAAAAAAACAATCACACCATATGTTTGTAATGTACACGTGTATATTTGCATGAATAAATGCGTTACTCAGATCATGCTAGCAAAATCCTAATTAATTTTAAATTAATGAATTCAAATAAAATCCTAAGAAAAACTTTAAAAAATTCTAACACTATTCACTCCCTTTATAGAAAATGATTTGCTTGCAGTGCCCCCTAACACAGGCCTTCTTTCAGTGATCCACATGGCACCAGGGACATGCCACGGGGGCAGGACCAGGCATGTGATGGGGATAGTGACTCAGGGCTGGAACAGGACAACAGAGCCTGGAGCACTACCAGGTGTCATGCACCCACAACTCTGCAACATCTTCTTCCCAGCTCCCTGAAATACAAGGCTTTCAGTGGGTGGTGTTGCACCTGTGGATCCCTGAAATGTGGTTGCATCTTGTGCTGCAAGGGTGAGGTACCGCTGGATGAGAGCATCAGCTGGTGATGTTTTATTGGAGCATCCTCAGGATATCCTCCAGAGATCCCCAGGGAAAGACCCTGGGTGGAGAAGACCTTCTCCAAATTCCTCAGAAATCATGGTTTTAGCCTATGAGGTAATGACAGTAACTGTTACTCCCACTCAAACCTGAGTATTTGAATTTCAAACTGGAAATAAAAAATACCCACAGTTCAACACCACTTCAATGAATGTCTTATAAACATAAGTTTAATATTTGTGAAAGAAATCCCAAACATTTGGTAGAAAATAAATTAATTGCTTATTGTAGCTATTCAAAGTTATATAAAATTATTATGTTCCCTTATAAGTGGGGAAAACAATGTTACTCCAAAGCCATATAATAAAAATCTAGGGAGCAATTTAAAAATCTGATTTTTCCTCAGCTTATCATAGTGGTTGATGGAAGAAAGTGTATGTTTGCAGTTGAAAACATTTAATAATGAAGTGTTCAGTGCAGGATAATTTTCACACACTCTTT
>NW_009932040.1:17326-21839 GCF_000696875.1 Nestor notabilis
TATTTCTTTGACCTTCTCCTTGCTCTGCAATATTAGACAGGGTCCCAAATCTCTCAAGCAGCAATGGCACCACCAGCAACAAGCAGAAACTAAGAAAGCTGATTCCAGCCAATGCCACCCTGCTACCAGCTCAGCAAGATTTTGCTGTGGTGGGAATATGAATTTTCTAATCATGGGTGCCTGGAGTTTCTCCTCTAAACAAAATCCTTTCTGTAACAGGGGTGTAACATTCTTAGATGCCAGCAATTGGAAAAGCAGTTAGGCGTTCCCAGCGCTTAAAAATCTCAGGCCATTTAGGTTGAGTCAGCAAAGCACAGAATATCGAGCTTATTTTAAGCACAAACAGAGCTCTATTTGAGACCTTATTTTCCTCCTCACATGTAGACTGAGATTTGTAAATATTGACAAACATGAAAATTTGGTCTTCATATTTTATAAGAAAAATACTAGTCCGATCAAAAAGGAAACAACCATCTGGCATTGCTCCTTCCAGATGTTTTCCTAAACAGATGATTCCCTAAATCCTAAACCTTTTTTCTTTCCAAATGTGTCTTCTGCGTACTCAAAGGACTGTCACAATCCCCTCTTGTTTATCCATACACAGCTTCAAATTACCAAGCCTGCTATTTCTTTCCCTTTTTTCTTACTTAATCTGCCATTCCTTTGGCCAGTGATTGGAGTCTATTCAACAAATAGTATTGTGTTTTTGGAAAGAATTTGCCTCTTATTATGCTCGTGGTTCAAGCAATTGTGACTGATTTGGCAGCAGTGTTTAAAAGGACAGCTTGTTAATAATTTAAACCAACACATAGACCAAGGAATTTTGGAAATACCCGTGCCACCAAGATGAATTTACACCATTCTCTCGAACTGAGAAATCATCATAAATGTTTGGTGGAATCCCACTGGGACAGAAAATGAGTGTGTTGAATCTGTGGGGTCACTTTCCAAACAGATTAACTATCACCTTTGTATTGTATGAAAAAAAAATTTAACTTCAGGAATAGGATATGCCAGGTCTCCTGTACTGTTGCAGCTGTACTGACCTTTACAGTGTGAAAAATTAAGATTATTTTTCAATCCAGGCAGTTCACTGACTGTGTCTTATGTCAGCAGCAGCTTTTGCTGCTGAGTAGAAGGAAGATCACACACATTGTGCTTTATATTCCTGAAAAAGAGCTTTAAATCCAATGAAAAGGTATTTCAGAGAAGGCTCTTCTGAACTCTGTTGTAGCTGAATGCTTTAATGAGATCTTCAGAAAAGTTAGTCTTTTTTTCCAAAACTTAATAAACAAACTTTTATGAAAAATGGTTGCAACAAGCAGTGTACCGCAAATGGTAAAACTACCAGTCTCCTTGCGCAATGATCTTTTGTGGACCTTGTGATTCCCCACTAATGCTGCATGCAGGATGAGACCCAGAGACCCGCAGAAGATGTGGCATTGGAGCAGCTACATTGGAGCAGCTACATTGGAGCTGCAAGACCTACTCATGTTCTGAGGTGAGAATTACAGCCACCTTAGCGCCCAGGAGAAACCTAAACATAGAACAAATGCAAAAAACCCCCAAGCCTCCAGCTTAGAGCGGAGCTAAGAAAGCAATCAAATTGGCCTTCCTGAAGCTGGTTCTGACTTCACCCAACAAAATTTCCACAGCTGGACACATACAGTGCTGCCACCCAAATGTATCTCACAAGTTAATCTTACTGTTTTTTTCTTTATTTTGGTACAGAGGGGATGATGTGGAAGTGGTTGAGTCAGCATCCCTGGAGGTGTTTAAAAGACATGTCAATGTGGTACTTAGGGACACGGTTTAGTGGTGGGCTTGGCAGTGCTAGGTTAACAGTTGGACTTGATGAGCTTAAAGATCTCTTCCAATCTAAACAATTCAATGATTCACTGATTCTATTACATGTTTAAATGATTTTATATTAGCTAAACCCATATATCATTTTCCATCAGTGCTTGAGGAACGATTTCTTTGGCAAAAAAAATGTTTACCAAGACCAATGACAAACATGCATATATCAGCATCAAGAGAAAATAGGCACTGAAACTGGCACAATCAAGTATGTATAAAAGATGTGTTTGTTCATTCCTCCAATCAAGTATCCTTGTTAAATAACCATGTGACTCATGTAAGAGGTTACAATTAAGCAGCACAGCTCACATTTCAAATAGTCATGATCAGTTCACAGAGCCCAAATATAAAGGGAATAATTTCCAAGTTTGGCTCATGAGTTGGCCTGAGGAAATGCAGTTTGCTCACTGATACTAACACAGCCAGGAAGAGGTGCTACATTTCTCAGAACTACTTTCATTGATTATTTCCTCATCCTTTGAGGAGGATGGAAAATTTTAGTTAAAAGAATTGGCTGCGAAAAATCATTTCAGTAAAACTGGGCTTTTTCCTTTTTTTTTAATCAAATTAGAATTTTTTTCAAGCAAATGTGGGTTTGCTTTGGAAAACCTTGAAACCAATACTTTAGTATTTAACATTTAATTTGTTTTTTCTTTTCTCTGATGTCATTCTTACTGCTTTCTCCATTTCATCAGAAGGCAATAGTGACTCTGTACATAAGCAGGGCAGAGTTACCCATGGCACAAAATGACAGTGGTGATCTCAAGGTCAGAGCATAAGCTGAACCAGCACCCATACAAAGGCATCACGTATCATTCTAGAGAGGATATACCTCAACAAACACATCTCTTTTCACCCTTGCAGGGTATTGGGGTGTATTTCTACATCTTACGACTGCCCAGCTAAGTCAGCTTCCCCTGTAAGCTCCAGCTACCTCTCACCCTGATTCCCCAGATACTCCCTTACTACCTTTTAGTACCAAACATTTTACAAAGGTATTTAGTACGATGAGCCTCAAGACTGACTGAGAAGCGTCCCCAGCAGCTCCCACACTGCCTGAGCGTATTCCTGTCAGCAGAAGCTGTAAGCTCTTTGGGTAACAGACAGCATGCCATGGCTGTATTGCCCTCCACCTTCTTCAGCTCAGCTTGCAATTTTCACGCAGTACTGTGGGTTTTTTACTGCTGGTTTCACTGAAACCCAGCCAGAAAACAACTAGCATCTTACTGAAATAAACAATCAGGTTTGTCTTCACAGTCCACATTTATAAATCAATGAGGCATTTTTCCCATTTTCCTTTTACCTTAATGTGCTTAACAACACTAATTAGATCAAATGAATAAATGCTCCATCCCTCGCAGTTCTCAAGGCCAGGCTGGAAAAAGCCTGAGTGACATGGTCTACTGCGAGGTGTCCCTGCCCATGGCAGTGGGGTTGGAACTAGATGATCTTAAGATCCTTTCCAACCCTAAACATTCTATGAGTCTATGAATAAGCCTGTATTTGCTGTATCTTTTTCCTACTTCCTTGCATGCAGGCACTATGCTGTTAATCTCCAACTATCACTGCACACTTCATCTTCTATAATTTCTCACTGCCAAGCCTGCATTTATTAATAATTCTTGTTATTACTCTTTTACTCTGAAGATTGCTCTGTGTTGTCCAACCATTGAATGCTATGTTTAAGTTTCTCTGCAGGAGTCAATTCACCCCCAAGGAAAGCACGGTTTTTCCTGTAAAACAAACAAAAAGCTGTTTTTTCTTGGGGGGCCTGAGGGGGTGGAAATACCATGAAAAGACACTGAAACACAAAATCATCAGGCAGTCCTACTTGTCTGTGACTCGTGGTTGGGGCACACTTTTGAAGGGTAACAGAAGAAGCTGCTGGTTTGAACAGAACAGGGATCAAAGTAAGATGGGAAAAGAAGAAATCAGTGAATTTCCTGCTGCCATCCCCCATCCCGGCTTACAGACTCCCCAAAAACAGGGCCAGAAAGGCTTGAAAGACATTGCCTAGCTCCATCACTGGCCCCAGGCAGCAGTACCACTTCCTACATCATCTAGGTGATGTCCCTCTGCAATCCCCAAGCAGCCCTCCAGATGGTGAATGAAGTTGCTAAGCCACTGTCCACCATATTTGAAAAATCATGGCAGTCAGGTGAAGTTCCTGAAGACTGGAAGAAGGGAAATGTAACCCCCATTTTCAAGAAGCGGAAGGTGGAAGACCCAGGGAACTACAGACCAGTCAGTCTCACCTCTGTGCCTGGCAAAATCTTGGAGCAGATTCTCCTGGAAAGAATGCTGAGGCACATGAAAAACAATGAGGTGGTTGGTGACAGCCAACGTGGCTTCACTAAGGGGAAATCCTGCCTGACCAATTTGGTGGCCTTCTATGATGGGGCTACGGGACTGATGGACAGCGGCAGAGCAGTTGATGTCATCTACCTGGACTTGTACAAGGCATTCAACACTGTCCCACACGACCTCCTTGTCTCTAAATTGGAGAGACACCAATTTGATGGATGGACCACTCAATGGATAAAGAACTGGCTGGATGGCCGCATGCAAAGAGTTGCAGTAAACGGCTCAATGTCCACTTGGAGACAACGAGTGGTGTACCTCATGGATTGGTGTTGGGACCTGTCTTGTTCAA
>NW_009932041.1:0-23391 GCF_000696875.1 Nestor notabilis
AGATAATCCTGGGTGTCCCATGAGAGTCCTAATGCAGCCCTGTGGGAAACGGGGCTGTAGTGAAACTCTCGCAGTGTTCCAATACTAGAGAGGGCTTTTAAAGAGAATAAATACTGGGGCCTCTGTTGTATTTATGGCATTCTGAAAGTGCGTGTGTGGCTTTTGTAATGTGGAGTAAAGGCTTGGTTTTGGCCACTCATGTCTCATAACTTGGAGTTGATTAGCTTCCCAGGTTAAAACAAATCACAGAATCCCAGCCTGGTTTGGGATGGAAGGGACCTTAAAGCTCCTCCAGCCCCAACCCAAGCCACGGGCAGGGACACCTTCCACTAGAGCAGGTTGCTCCAAGCCCCTGTGTCCAACCTGGCCTTGAACACTGCCAGGGATGGGGCAGCCACAGCTTCTCTGATTAAAAAAGAAACAAACAGGAGGTTTTCCTTCATCTGTTCTGTTACTTGAGCCATTACTGAAGAGTCTTAGCTGTGATTTTAAAGACATTCATCATATTTCATGTTTGCGTAGGTGCCTCGTCAGCTTTCAGTGAGACGCTGTGATTTTTGCCTTCTGCACTTCTCATAAAGCTTTATTTTGCAGGATTTTTAACGTTCACCTTTCTGACTGGAGGAGAGGAAGTTCCATAGAAATGTCGCGGATTGAGAAAATGAGTATCCTTGGAGTGAGGAGTTTTGGTGTAGAGGATAAAGACAAACAAATTATTAGTTTTTTTAATCCATTAACTATTTTAGTGGGACCAAATGGCGCAGGGAAAACGGTAAGGCTTACTGTGTGTTTGGGTTTGAACTGTAAATAGATCTGAAAGGCCTCAAAATACAAATAATCGTCTCTACAGAATGATATTAATAATACTGCAAAACTCTTGGTGTTCATTGCAAATACTGTGTTTAGCATTATTAGAGTTCTGCTTTCATGCCTGGATTTTGCAGAGCACTGGTTGATATTTTTAATGAGAAATTGATCCAGATCCTGATTAAAACCAATTTTGCAAAGGACCATATTCTCATGATACTCAAGATATAGAATGTTGTTTCCTATTTCTTGCTTCTCTATATTTAACTCATTTGTAAATATTGGGGTGTTTTTGCCTGCAGTACATCTTGTTCACTCCATATTGCCATTATAACTATATACTTATTTCTGTTTTCACAGACTATTATTGAATGTCTTAAATACATATCCACTGGAGATTTTCCTCCTGGCACCAAAGGAAACTCATTTGTTCACGATCCAAAGGTAAAAGTCATAGTGACTAGATTGATAGTGTGTATATCCCTAAGTAAAATACTTCACTGCACTCAGGGTTGTGATGGAAACAGGGATGCTCAAGTTCTAAGCAGACATGAGCTGCTGTGTTGCTTCAGGAAAAACAGGGAGCTGGGGGACATCAGAACATAATCCACAGCTGGAAGGTCCATTTTCAGGTGGACATCGAGAAGAATTTCCCTTACTCAGTATTTTGTTTCTACTAAAGGTTGCCAATGAAACAGATGTTCGAGCTCAGATTCGGCTGCAGTTTCGAGATGTAAATGGAGAGCTCGTAGCTGTCCAGCGATCCATGGTCTGTACCCAGAAAGGCAAGAAAACAGAATTTAAAACCCTTGAATCTGTCATTACTAGAACAAAGTAAGTTGTCAAGGTTTGTTTCCTTAGTTTGGCACGAAGATCAGTTTGGGTTTTGTATATTTTTATGTGTAAGAGAAGGGAAAACTTAATAATGTATTCATTCAAGCCACCAGTGCTCTTAGATTAAAGCTATAGAGCTTTAGTCAATTAAAAATCCTCCATTTGATATCCTCTACTTTAGGAAAAACTTACCTGTTCACTTGCAATTTCACTTCACAATTTTATTTGAAAATTGTATTAATAATGATAATTATTAATAATGGTGCAGTTTGAAAGTAGCGTTGTGTGCAGTATGTGGGCTTGACTTCCTTCAGCACCAGTTTCATTTTCAGATCATTGTGCGCCCACCTTTAACTCTGATCTCCACTATTTGACAAGAGTGTTCTCTACATCCGAGATCTTTTTTATTCCCTCTCATGGTTCTGCATAGTTACAAAATGTGTAGTGATAGTCTTGGATACAAACACTGACACTGTTAAATGCTTGTGCTGAAAATGGTAATTATATGCTTTAAAATTGTTACTTGTTAAGTTTTTTAATGAGTACATTGCAATGAGATTATACTGTTAAAAATGCCGTTTACTGCTTTCAAAAGATCTTGCTAGTAACTACTCTGGGGTTTTTCTTTACCTGTGCTGCATAGGCATGGGGAGAAGTTCAGTCTGAGCTCCAAGTGTGCAGAAATTGATCGAGAGATGGTCAGCGCCCTGGGTGTTTCCAAATCAGTGATCAACAATGTCATTTTCTGCCACCAAGAAGAATCCAACTGGCCATTAAGTGAAGGGAAGGCCCTGAAGCAGAAATTTGATGAGATCTTCTCAGCAACAAGGTTTTTCTTTTTACTGTAACTAAATAAAAACTAAGTAAGAAATTGTCTTCCCTAATAACGTAGCTGTTAGTGAAAATGCCTAAGGCCATAGGATCTGAGATTTTGTCTTTTTTAAAGGTATATTAAAGCGCTCGAAACTCTCCGTCAGGTCCGGCTGAAACAAAGCTTGAAAGTAAAAGAGTGTCAGACAGAGCTGAAATACCTGAAACAGAATAAGGAAAAAGCACAGGAAATCCAGGATCATCTGAGCAACAGAGAGGCTCAGCTGGCTGCTTCCAAGGAGAATGTAAAATCAATTGAGAATCAGCTTGATCCTCTCAAGGTAATTTGCATGATGATTACTCTTTTATATCGTGTTATTCTGATCCTTTGCTCTGAGGCAGGATCAAGCATACCTCAACAACCCTGGCAGATGCTGGTCTAGACTATAAGCAGTCAGTGGGGATTTAAGAACATCCTTTGTGAAATTCTTGTAGCAGCGTCGGGGTTTTATAGCTTAATTTAAAATCTCTCTCAAATTTAGCTGGTAACTAAAACTATGATAAGCTGTAACCAAAATGAAAACTAAACTGAAACTTAAACCTCCCTTTTCTTAAGAATACTTTATAAGGTGAAAGTTTTTCACTTAGGCTGCTGTATCGTGTAGAACAATTGATTGTGGGATTCATCAGCTGGTGAGATGTTTTACTTGCAGCATTCTTCCCTTTGCAGAGTTCTCTGGCAACAGTTGAACAGAATCTCACCAAAGTCATGAGGATAGACAACGATGTAAAGGCCCTGGAGAGCAGGAGGCGGCAGATGGAGAAGGACAATCAGGATTTGCAGCAGAAGATGGAGAAGGTTGCCTTTTAAATTCCATGCTGCAATCCCTTCTGGTGTACAATCAGTCTGTCTTTTGCTACCCATAGAATGGTTTTGGTTGGAAAGGACCTTAAGATGATCTAGTTCCAACCCCCCTGTCATGGGCAGGGACGCCTAACTCTAAGTGTATGTTCTGTTACGCATCAGATGTTGGTGAAGAGTATTTTCATAGCCCGTGTAGCTCGCTTGATGTTGTCAGATACTGCAAATACAGCTCAATAAAGCTGTATTAGGGTCTGTGTCATTTGAGTTAAATGGCTTTTTGTAACTTTTCCTGCCTCCATCGTCTGGCTTGTCAGGGAGGTGAATACTGACAAGTTTTCATAAAAGTGATAATTATTGGTGACAATGCCCTGTGGTGTGTAACTTGAACGTATTTCTCTCTCACAGTATATTGTTGATAGCCAGCACTTGTTTTGACCAGTGTGGGATGTCTCCTGGCATTGTTTTATCTCCCTGGAGATACTTTCTTTCTTTCTCTTAAAATAAGAAACAATTACCAGTCTTCTGTTGAGATTGTGCCAGGGCATTTGGAGCTACTTTGGTAACTGGGAAGAAATTCTTTGGTGGTAAAAGTTTAGATTAATTTGTTTTATCACCCTAAGAAAAATAGATTTTCTTTTTCCAGTTTTGCTTGTAGCACATTTGGTTTTTCTCAGTGTATGTTTTCGTGCAGAGATTCTGGAGGGAGGTGTTTATTTCTTATTTCTTGAATTGTGTTATGGTAAAAACTGTATGTTTTCTAAAACATCAGTAATTGGCTTATAAATGTAGTTAATAGGGAACAAAGTTAGCTTTTTGTGTTTGTTGTACAGGTGTTTCAAGGAACAGATGAACAGCTAAAGGATAGGTACCAGAGCCACCAGAGAACAGTGAAGGAGAAGGAGAAGAGATTATTAGACTGTAAGCGGGAATTGGATCGAGCCACTAAAGAGTGCCAGAGGTTTAACAGTGAGAAATCAGAACTACTTATTGAACAAGGTATTTTACACTTCCTCTATAACCTTTTTGTGTTGTTTAAAACACACTTCAGTTTCAAAGACTTTAAGAAAATAAGTCACAACTGACTTCAAATCCTCAACGTATCTTCTGCCTCAGTTTTTGAGCATTTATGTCACGTTTTCTTGTGAAGGTCGTCTCCAGCTGGAAGCAGGTCGTCACCAAGAACACATCACCATGAGGGACTCACTAATTCAGTCCTTGGCGGCACAGCTGGAGTTAGATGGTTTTGAGCAGACACCTTTTAATGAATGGCACATTACCAGTTTTCACACATTGTTGAAGGAGAGACAGAGAAAAGATACAGAAGCTGCACAGCATTTGATGGTAAGAATGTTGTTGGTTTAGTAGTGTAGTTAGTGTTGGTTAGTAGCATGTTATTGGTCCATATGTGTCTTCATGGTGCTGGGAGGAAGAAGATTGGGAGGGAAACGAAGCCATTTTTTCTTCTAGAATTCTTTGTTAGGGGTTGCCTGAATCTTTCCATGGAAATTGGTTTTGGAATGAAGAGTGATGGCAGTTCTTCAGGTAGGTTTTTCTTAGCAGCCCTCTCAGGCAGGTGGATCACTGACAAGCTAAAAAGCTTGAAGATGAATTACAGTGGGCAGCTGGTTTGAAAACAACTTTTTGTTGAAGTCATCTTGAGAAGGGAGTTGCTCTGACAGAACACTCCAGTGTGATGCATCTGCATCTTCCTGTGGAAACATTTCAGCAGAAAAATTCTGACAAGTTCTAGTTATCTAAGTGTTTCAATGTCTTGTATTACAGTGGTGAATATTTGCAAGCTTGTGTGAGTAAGTGTATTTAAATGCTGTTTTCCTGTGAAAAAATGAGTATATTATTGCTGACTTCTTTCAGAGAGAATTTACACGAAAAGAAGCAATGAAACAGAAGCAGATAGATGACATAAGAGACAAGAAAACTGGATTAGAAAAAACCATTGACCTGAAATCAGACATTCAAAATAAGAAACAAATTGAGCTGAAGAATGCGAAATATGAATTGCAGCAGTTGGAGGGGTTTTCAGACAGAATTGTGGAGTTGGAGGAGGAGATTGTCAAGACAGTAAGTTCACGTATCTGAAACGTTTATAGAAGTGGAAGTAAAACCTTTTGGCTTTATCATTAAAACAAACAAAAACCTCTTGACGTTTACTCAGTCTGCTGCATTTTTGCCATTTTAATCCCCTCTCTGTGCTTTGTCTGTTAAGGTGGTGTGCTCTCTGGGGCAGGGGCCACTCACTACTTCATTTTTCTAGAGTGCATGCATGGAGTATAGTGATGCTGCTTGGTGTAAGTAGGGTAATAGCCACAGCTGGGGAATATCATAAGATTAGTCAGTCTTACACTATTGGGCCAGAAAAATATGCCAACATCACAGCCTTTGTCCATCTATTCTTTACAAATCTTGTGTTGTTCCTGTAACAGCTAATGACACTGCTGCCAGGCAGCTTGAGAGCTTTCTTCTATTGCCTTTAGTTAGGACTTGATTGACTATAGATTGTATAACTATCTAAGTCTTCTGGGTTTTGTTTAGGAAAAGGAGCTGGAGAAGACTGAGAGGAGTAGCAGTGTAGAAAAACTGGAACGGGAAGTACAGACTCTGCAAAATGAGAAAATAAACCTGGACAAAGCTCTTAGGAAGTTGGATCAAGAGATGGAACAATTGAATCTACATACCACGACGATTACCCAAATGGAGATGCTGAAGAAAGACAAAGTAATTTTTCTATCATGATCTCATGAGACAGGGACATGAAATTAATACAGTGCCTTCAAGATTTGTATGTTTTTCAGGAGTTCATCAACAGTCTTATGTAAAGCTTCTCTCTGACTGCAAAGCCATTAACTGCATGAACACATTGACATAAACATGAAGATAGGAAAAAACTAATACAAAATGCTTCATTTCCCCAGGCAGACAAAGAAGAGCAGATCAGAAAAGTAAAAGCAAGACATTCTGATGAACTGACATCACTGCTGGGATACTTTCCAAATAAAAACCAACTTGAAGACTGGCTTCATAGTAAAAATAAGAATATAAATCAGACAAGGGATAATCTTGCTGGCCTTAAGTAGGTATTAGTTTAATTGGTTATGATCCATAAGTATTTGTATGAATTTAAATGTTGGGAAATTTAATATGCTTAATGTACTTGTTACTTTATTGTTGTTTATTTAGCTATCTGCAAAAATCAGAGACAAAATCCTGCAGAATTTGTGCAATGTAGGGCTGCTACAGTTTGTGCTAGTTAATAAATGTTTGTAGTATGTCACAGGCAGCACTAAAAGCAGATAGTGGAGGTTGCTGATCTTCTGACCTTGTAAGTCAGAGTACTTGGTGACTATATTGCAAGTTCATATGTGATTATGTTGTCCTGATGTTATTTGATTATATAGAAAAATTTGTTAGAAAGAGTAGGTAAGATCACCATACTGTGTAATGATGCACATTCCACTTCCACAAAACAAAACCTCCAAGATTTTAAGTCTAAGAGTATTGCTTAATTCAGAAGTGTGTAGCATGAGTAGAAGGGTGCTCGCATTCTTTGCTTAAGAGGTTCAGTGGTATTTCATAAGCAGTAATTGTTGTAGGGGGCAAAAAAGTTGATACTGTATTGTTCTGTAAAGTTTTGTATAGCTTTGTTGTTAGAAATGAGCTTCTCATCAGTAAGCAGCAATAAACCAAAACAGAAATGAAGCACTTTGTGCTGTGCTTAGGTTAATAAAAAGCTGATGCTATAGATTCCCTGAAAAGTCATTAAAGAAGAACTGGTGAACAGTTCTGTAGTATCAATTTCAGATTAACTTCCCATGTCTTTGTTTTGGCTTAAGCAGTTTGAAATCTTTGTGGTTTTGTAACAAAAGCCTTTGTGCATTGATTGATGTTTCAGCAAACGACTGGTGTCAGTAGAATATCATAAAACTTATGTCAGCAATGAGCTGCGAAACAAGGAAGAGCAGTTGTCGCTTCATGAAGAAAAACTGTCCAATGTCTGTGGAAGCCAAGACTTCGACAGTGACCTGAACAAGCTTCAAGATGAAATTGAGAAAAGCTCAAAACAGCGAGGTACATTCGTATATAGCTCTACCTTCTTTCCTAAAGCATGTTTTAAATGTAAGCCACGGATACTGGGATGATCTGTTGCGTGTGCAGGGCAAACAGTAGGCGCAGAAACTGACTGGAGAGAGAGTTTTACTGCATCTTACTGGGTTTTAGTAAATCACTTCCACTGTTGATTGCAGAGGGATGAGCATGGTTTAATAAAAAACTCATAGAAGAATTCAGACTGACAAGGACTTGAGGTGATTTAGGGCAGCCTGCTGAAAGCAGGGGCAGCACTGGATTCCAGCCAGGTCACTTAGAGCCATTTCAGTTCCCTGCCTTTGTGATTTATGGGTTATAATTTTCTCTTCTTTTATAGTAAATACGTATCTAGTTCACATCTTTTTATGCACTGTTTATTCAATGTAAAGTCTTTCCTTTGTAAACCAGCTGTGCTTGCGGGAGCCACTGCCGTCTATTCCCAGTTCATCACACAGCTGACAGAGGAGAACCAGAGGTGTTGTCCAGTTTGTCAGAGAGCATTTCAGACAGAGGCTGATCTGCAAGATGTCATCAGTGACCTGCAGTCTAAGCTGCGTCTTGCTCCAGACAAACTGAAGTCAACAGAGTCTGAGCTTAAAAGAAAAGAGAAGAAACGTGATGAAATGATGAGTCTTAAACCACTGAGGTAAAATCCTTAGCAACCTGGATTGTTGCAAGCTGTTTTCTTCTAAATCCTTGGGTTTTATTATTAAAAACAATGCAGACATTAGGAGGATTGATTTTAGGACTTGTTAATTAAAAAATCTCAGTTGTTGAGATAAGTATCTTCCTAGCATTTGTTCTCCACTTGTTTGGACTTTAATGTTAAACTGGTTTATATTCCTGGTATTTCTGGTCCTTTGGAGCTTCTCGTGAGAGTTAGACAGAAAAAGTGGTTCTATACATATTTTCTACTATTTACACTATAGAGGCAGTTTCCCCTCCTTGTTACTTATCATTGTAATTTAAAATGGACAGGCTGGTTCTGTCATTACTGAAATGTTTTTTATACATCACCTTAAATATGTTTCTTAAGAAAGCTGAAATGTCTGTAGAGACAGAATGGGAGCTGAACCTGTATTGAACACCCTTTAATAATATCTTAATTCATATCTTCTTTAACAGTAGTTTTTATTGCTGGCAGTTTTATATGAATGATGACGTTTTAGAAAGGCATCTCTGGATTTTATAGCAGATTTCCAATGCCATTTATGTTTCCTTGAGGTTCAGTCAGCTGCAGCTCCATCATTGGGGAATGAATCTCTGTCTCTGATACTGATAATCCATAGATTGAACTGAATACGGATTAAACTGAATTATTTTAGTTACTTAACCTTTTTATGTTGGGTTTGGATGTTTGGGTTGTTTTGTGATGAGTTTCTTGAACATGCAAGGTAATAAAAAGGGTAGGTATCATTAACAAATGCAGGAAAGGTGCCTACGGTATTTTCCAGTTTCTAGGCTGAGTTAGTCTGTATTTTTAAAGCCATGAAAACACTGGACAGGCTCCAGAGCATCAGCAAATAACACTTGGCCTAAAGAGTTTTTGTCAGAGTCCTCTTCTTTCTTAGCATACAAACAGCATTCAAAGTGAGGGTAGTTCGCAGGTTTGTGTGTTACAGGGTAGACCTTTCCTTCACAAGAGGGCACCCTTGCACAGTGGATTTCATCCCTCTCATGAGCACTTGCTGCAATTGAGTTAAAAGAGATTTTGTTTGCTTATTTCACCTCACTTGTCTAAACCAAGGGCTGTGTTACCTTAGCTGGGTATATAACATCAGCTTCATCTAATACGGGCAAGGTTAAAGGAATTATATTGATTAAATTTAGTCTTCCACTATTAAGTCCTATCACAGACTTTGTGATCTTGAATGTCTTGAACTTATGCTGCTGTTTTGAGAAAGGAAACTTTAAGGATTTGTATTTTATTCAAGGCAAACTGTAGTTGAACTCCAAGCGAGGGACATACCGGACTTGAGGAACAAGATACAGAATGCAAACAGGGATTTGACAGGCCTGAAGGGCGAGATAGAAGAACAGGAATTACTCTTGCAGACAGCTTTGTCTGAGGAGGAAAGTGCCAAGGCATGTTTACAGGATATAACTCTAATGGAAAGGTACCAGGTACGTTTGGAAATTTCTTTTAATATATAAAATTATACTTACTAATGTAGTTATTCAATAATATGACAAAACTTTGAGGTCTTAAGACTTTTGAAGCAAAGTAAAAATACTTTCAAAGCCAACATAACAGAGGTGAGCTTGATTCTAATAAAACTTCAAGTTTTATGTCATGATTTTTTCTTCTGAGGACCACGGAGTCCCTAGAGTTCTGATTCAATTCTGTGCTATAGCAACTGGGAATAAAGGCATAATCCAGAACTTGAGCATGACTGGAAGTACCCCAAAGTGTATTTCAGTCCTCACAGTCATTATAGTTCAGCGTATTCTCAGCTTTTACTCTGTGTACTTTCTGAAATCTTCTCACATGTGCTTCCTCGTTCTGTGCCATATGGTGAAGGGGAATGGATAATCCTACACCGTTATTATTCTGAGAGTCTTCATGCCTTTATTACCAACACAAAATCTTGGCTTGACCAAGAACCATGAGAGGGACAACTATGCAGAGAACCTGGAGCCAGGCAGAGGACTGAGAGCACTTCGTGAGTGGGAGATGGCAGCAGCTCCTGAGGCCCAATGGTTCAGTTGTCACAGGGACAGGTAGCACATGTAACTGTTCCGAGGTGGACTTGGGTGTCTCAAGCTTGCCCATCCATACTGGCTGGTTTCCTCTCGCAATTAGGAATTCCAGATTCCAGCAGCCTGTGGCTGATATGACTTTCCTGATAATAATGTGACGTTGCTCCACCAGCAGAGATTAAATTTGAATGCATTGAGTCATGTGTGCCTCAAGCCCCAAGCATGTTGTTGTGTGCCAAAGATAAGAAATATATTGTTAAACACTACTACAATAGTAATAGTGCTTTTCCTCATACTTTCAGACTGATATTAGGGATGTTGAACGTAAAATTGCTCAGCAGGAGGCTAAGCTGCTAGGGGTCGATTTAAGTAGAACTGTTCTACAAGTAAGCCAAGAAAAACAAGAGAAAAAGCACTTGTGGGATACAGGTAGGTCATACAAGACTGGTATTTCATTTTGTATTATTGAAAATAACGTTCCAAGCTTCCTGCCATTAACATTTTAGTTTCATTGCTTTACATTCTGAAATAACTGTTCTAGTTATTTCAGAACGTTCGTTGCTTTGGCTTAATTTAGACTTCAATTTTGATGAGGAAGATTATGTTTTTAATAGCAGATTGTTTTGCTCGGTGTTTGTTTTCATCTGCAGTTACTAGTAAAATTGAGTTAAACCAGAAACTGAAGCAAGACCAGCAAAATCAGGTCCAGCAGCTGAAGAGCACCGTTAATGAGCTTAAAGCAGAGAAACTTCAGATTTTCAGCAGCATGCAGCGTCGTCACCAGCTGGAGGAACAAACAGGGGAATTGATTTCTGAGGTTCAGGACTTATGCAGAGAGATCAAGGTAGGAAATACTCTCGTCATTTACCCCTTAGCTTTGTTGTTCTGGGAGAAAAATAATAATCCTGTTATATTTAGCATTGTCTGTAATCCTAAAAATAAGATGTATTTTTAATGTGCGGCTGTTGCATATCTTTGGGCATGGTCAGAACTTTATTAAGACGTGCTTTCACGTTTATTTTAACACACACACAGAACCAAGTAACCACGTGACTTTTTTACTATGCTTTAACAGAATGAGAAAATAAAAAGGATTTTCTCCAACTACTTTTCAGGAAGCGAAAGAACAGGTATTTCCTTTGGATGCAACTTTAGAAAAGCTGCAGCAGGAGAAGGAGGATCTGGTGAATAAAAGGACTACAAGTAATAAAGAAGCACAGGATAAGGTTTGTTGCTCTTGGCGTAGCAGGGAGATAGGGTTATATATTGGTTTTCAGGCATGGATGGAACTGTGGTAATGAGTCTGCTTTTAGGAAACAGTGACTTTAACGGATGCTTTAGATTGATGGAGCTTTTGTGGAAGAAAAGGAACATAATTAAGTCAGGAGATGAACTCAATTGTTATTAACCTTTGGCTGTGCTGTCAAAGGGACATTTGCCAATATTTAGTGACTGGTGATATTAAAAAGCCCTTCCTATAGACGTAAGAGGAATAGGAAGGGTGACTGTAACCTGTCCTTGCCAAGAGACAAATGTGCAGTGGCTCTTCTGTAAGCTCAAATGAGTGTTTTACCATTTGTTTTGGAAGACATTTTCATGGTGATAAGTTGTATCTGGGTTTCAGAAGCTGAAGGTTTTATAAGTTAATTAAAGGGAATTATGATAAGGAATTGTATTTTGACAGTAGCGTTATCCAGTATCTAGTATTTGATACAGAGGGTATCAGTTTTTGGACAAAAGACTACATTTCATTTGAAGTCTTTTCCCTGCAGATGAATGGCATAAATGAGAAAGTTAAAGATATCAACAAGTACATGAAAGAAATCGAAAACTATATTCAGCAAGGAAGAGATGACTATAGAAAGGTAACCTAAAACCCAATCAATGAAAAGATGACATCAAAAATACTTCTGTGTTTAAGCTGTCTGCTGTTTTATTTCTTTAGCAAAAGGAGTCTGAACTCAGTGAAGTAAATTCGCAGTTAGCTGACTGTGAGAAACAGAAGGAAAAGATAAGTAAAGAGATGGAAACGATTCGACAGGATATTGACACTCAAAAGGTAGATTTGTTGTTTAGAGTAAATGTATTTTGCATAGTTGAACTAATTTCTGGGTTTGGCTTAGCTTTGCCTAGGTCCATAGTGGTGCAAAGTTTGTCTCCTCTTCATTTACTTAGTTGTTAGTCAGAATAGCTGCTATATGTGCATTAGGCTGAAAAAGTCTTGAGATTTGGATATGCAAAAATAGATGCATTTTTAAAACCTTTATGTGGAGAATACTTGCCCTCTGAAGTGAGGTACCAAACTGCAGGTACCAAAAGTTGCTTGTCGCTCCAGGTTTTGTCATGTACTTTAAATTCTTATGTAGGTATTTCAAATACTGTTAATATTCTTGATAGGAAAGATGTCTTTCCCCATTCTACCCCACCCCTTACTGTCTAACTTAACGGAACAGACATGGGGGACTTAGTTAAATCTCATCCTAAATTACCTCCCCATTTGAAACATTGATTAATAGTCACACACAGGATCACTCTTGTGTTCATCGGTGACAATAAATACTGTTATTTCAGATTGAAATATAAAATAATACTGCTAATTTCCATTATACCTGGTTTCCAGCACAAGATGAGTTCTCACTGATAATTTTTGTTGTTATCAATTATTTCATGCTTGCAGCACGTTTTAGAGTTGTGCAGAGCTCATACTGTGTAAATGAGAATCAATATACTGAAGCATTATACAACTTCTTGCTTTCTGTGGAGACAGGTCCAGGAAAGGTGGCTGGAGGATAATCTTACTTTGAGGAAACGAAAGGAAGAGCTAAAAGATGTTGAAGACAACATAAAACGGCTTGTAAGGGAGATGGGAGAAATGAAGGTCCCGGAAATGAAGAAGTAAGTGTCTTCAAAACAGCAAGGCATGTTCTGCACAGGCATTCAATGAGTATCTGAATGTAATAGTCACTGTGTTTTTAGTGTGTTTCCTGGTCCGCTTTTCTCCCTATTCATGTAGACCACTTCCTCCTTTAAACTCACGTTTCTATAATAGCCCCATGATGACAACATAAATGACTCAGTGCATTATATAGTGCTTAAAGACACACACGTGCACATGTACCTTTACCTGTACTAATCCAGTCCATTTTTTTAATGAATTCCACTGATAAATCCACATGTAAAAACAATTCATGTCTCTCAGTAAGAATATTTAGTTGTCATTTCCAGTTTGCTCATGTAGGTCTCGGCAGAAAATTTTGTATTTACTTCAGTAGTTTAATACTAATTGCTTAGACAATAAACACTTTTGAAAAGGAATTAGCCCTATGCTGGTGCTTACATGGGAACTGTTTATTTAGCTTTCTAGAGGTTACTCAATTAATTAATCTTATTTTGCTCAGCATCCTAATTTAATTCCACCTCTGAAATGAATTATTTATATGTTTCTACATACAGCACTTTGGCATCTGAACTTCGTAACTTGCTTCTCCCACTCACAATAGTGATTGAATATGTTCTTCCCAAAGTTAAAAATACTTTTGTTTCAATGTCTTCGTTTCAGGGATGTTAGTACTATAGTTTTAACTGTTACAGACTTTACAGATATAATGTAATGCGCTCCCTACATCAACTCCAAATTAGAACCCTGATTGATAAATTGTGAAACACTCAATACAAAAGACTTGTGTATCAATTATGGTTTCACAGTGAACAGAAACATCTCGAGGAGAAAATAGAATCTCTGAAAAGAAACCATCATCTTGCCCTGGGTCGACAGCGTGGATTTGAGGAGGAGATTGTCCGGTTCAAAAAGGAGCTTCGAGAGCCACAATTCAAAGATGCAGAGGAAAAATACAGGGACATGATGATTGTCATGAGAACAACAGAGCTAGTGAACAAGGATCTGGACCTTTATTACAAGGCTCTTGATAAGTAAGTATTGTCATCTGAGGGTGATTCTTAAATGTGTTCATCTTTATTACTAATGATAATCTCGATCCAAAAGTAGCTTTTAGTTTCAGACTTCCAGGGGTAACTTAGAAACAGGAAATCAATAAAAGTCTTTGAGATGTTTAATCAGTTCTCTTTATAAAATCTGGCATTTAAATATTAAGGCAACATAACACGGTACAACTTTTAAAGCAAATTAATGAAAACATGCTGCAAACTGCACAGGATTGGTAGGATGTAGGAAATTTGTAAGTGAATGTATATAATGTACATACAGTAAATGTGTTGGTAATAACTAGAGTTTAATAGAGTCGTAGATAAATCTAGTGATCATTATAAATTTATTCAGAGTTCTCTGTAGGACCTATTTTGAGTTATGGTTGTACATGTTAGGACTCATATTTGGTGGTTAGAGAGTGTCCAGCCAATAAACACATTCAACTTACTTTGGTTGTCAGACGAGACCACATGAAGAGCCAGCGGAGCCGGAGGTGAGAGGAACAGCCAGAGAGCTATTCTGCTGTAGCTTTTTTTCCTTTTGAAGGCATTTTTAGGACACTTTTGAGAGTGTGTCTCCCAGAACTGCTGATGCTTTTCCTTTCTGCCTGTGCTTTTGGTGGGTTTTGGTTTTGAGGGAAGTGAATTATTACAGGCTATGCGATGGCTAATTGGGAGAATGTGTTCCTTAAAGGTCTGTCTCACATGTTATCTTAAAATAAATACTCCACAGTACGAGTCAAGGGAAGGTGGAATCTGTATTTAAATCATTCATTATTAACCTGGATCTTTCTTACATAGTCTCTCTACTCTTCCATTTCTATAGCAGTATATTTTAGCATCTTCTGGTCATACCTTAACACAGATAAGACACACCAGGTAGATTTCTTGTTCCCCATGATCTTCTGAGGTAAACAAATGTGTTTGCATTAAAGAATATCACAGTATAGAGGTGGCTTTCCCCTGTTTCCAGTGTGGGTGGTTTTGTGCTTATATTAGAGAAGGCAAGATCAAAAGAAGCATGTCTTGCATTTGATGGAAAGTGTAGTCAACTTCGTGATTGTTTCTGCTTCCTCTGGAAGCTGGTTTTCTAGTCTTGGGCTGACTGGCCAAAAATAGTATCTCATCATTTGTAAACATATACAAAGTAAAAGATAAGGCTCCCTAATAACCCCCTTAAATGTTCAATTATAGTGGAATTGCAGTGAGCTGTTGCAATTTGGTGGACAATGGGGAAAGATCTTGGAGTCAGTGGATATGTTTTAGGAAATACAAAACTGGTTGTCAGTGACAGAAAGATAAATTGAATATTACGAACAAAGAAAGAAAGAAACATTTGGGCACTTTATGAATTCCCAGGACATGGAACTTTGGTCTGCTGTATTAAAAAGAGTCTGGAAAAAGGAGCACAGAAGAGCAGGCCTGTGGTTGAGGGTACAGCATGCTGGCTAAGAAGAGAAACTAAACAGATGAGAGCTTTCCAAGTTGAAAAGATGGTCTAGAGGAATCCTGCTTTCAGCAGTTTTAACAATTATATACAGTTAAACATAGTATTAAAATGTAAGCTGAGCCATAATTTATTTTGTGAACATGTGAATTGTTCAGAACTTGCATAATTCTTCCCTTTCAGCTTAAATGGAAATGCACTCCAAGAACTTCCTTTTTAGAATTCAGAATCTTTTTGTATGGTATCAAATCATCTATTGTTCCTATTTAAGGCAAAACAGGAAACCAGTCTGGTAATTTTAAGAAGAATAGATAAGCATCACTTATTGGTAATCGTCTGAAAGATCGGTGAGACGAAACGTTAACTCTAATGGCCAGAGATTGAAAGCTGTCTCTGTCGCTGGGAAAACTGACATTTCGGGTGTTCTGTGCTATCACTTGATCTTTATTGAGTTAATATTTAGAGGTTTATGATAAATATTGATGAGGAATGCATTCTTGGGTTCAACAAAGTAAACAGTTGAAAACAGGTTCTTCTTTCTTTGAATTTAACAAATCCTATTAGAGTTGATTCTACAGTATTCCCCAGAAGAGGTGGAAATAATTCATGTAAGAGAGAAAGTAGGAAAAGTCTATGTAAAAGTCCATTTCAGAAGTATATTTTGTTTCCACCATATTTTTTTGGCATAAATTGAGCAAGCAATTTTTTTTCATTACAGAGTACTTTTTGCTTTAAAAAGCCAAATTAGGAACGTGGCATCCTGTCCTTTCTGGAATGTTTTCATAAGGAGTTTATCTATTATTCAACTAAAGTCATTTTGATACATTTAGCAGGGGAATTTAGCTGGAAATAGTTAATGACATCCTATGTTCCTCTTGCTGCTGAAGAGAAAGGCAACTCTAATCAGAATGTCTCTTTGGGTGATTATAAATTATAGTCTCAAGAAGAATTCTCCACTCTCCTTTTCTGCAGAGACCCGGTTATTTGCGTTGTTGGGAGACTGCACCAAGGAGTAACACTACTGCTGTTTATAAAGCCTTAATATCAGATTCATCTTCTTGGTGTCAGTCTTAAAATATACCTCACATAAATTATCTCTTGGAAATCCACGTAAAGCTACTCTCCATTGAGTGACTGCAAATCTTTCTGTCTTCACGACTCTCCTGCTGCTTGAGACTGAGCTGTTTGTGAGACAATTTATGCAATTGTGTGTGGCTGATCTTTAGATACTTCTGTATTCAAAATGAACCAGTATTTATTGTATTTTTAGTACAAGTATTTAGGGATTGGAAAGGGAGCTGCTGCCTTCCTTAAAGCTCCTCTAGTCCCTGGTAGTCCATGGTCACACCTTTAACAATTTGCACTTGTTCTTGTTTTAGAGCAATAATGACATTTCATAGCATGAAGATGGAAGAAATCAACAAAATAATTCGTGAACTTTGGCGAAGCACCTACAGAGGACAAGGTATGTGCAATTCTTATTTTGTTAGCTTTGCTCATATGTATCCCTTTGATATTGAGCACTGCATATGGAGAAGCTTGTTCAAAATACTGAAAACCTAGGATCTGAAAATAGTTGGTTCCATTCTAGAGTCTGCTTTTGTTGTTCACCACTATAATCTTTTTATTACACATACGTAAGTTATAGGATAAATAGAGTTAATTTTCCTTTTCCATGTTTTCTGAAGGCAGTTTCTTTGAAGCAGAGGAACTGCTTGAGTTCATTCTTCCAATTTCGGAAAAAATCCTTTCAAAGGTGTAGCTATCGGGGGGAGTTCTGAATGGAATTTTTGTGGTTGCTGCCTATTGTACCTCTCACCTCCTGGTAACCCTGTGGTATTTTTAATAATGTAAAATCTGTCTCCTTGCTGGTTTCAGATATTGAGTATATAGAAATTCGTTCTGATGCAGATGAGAATGTCTCAGCCTCTGATAAAAGAAGAAGTTACAATTACAGAGTAGTAATGGTAAAGGGAGATACAGCACTGGATATGCGAGGAAGATGTAGTGCTGGGCAAAAGGTAACAGCATTTGGTTTTTAGTATGAAGTAAAATCTTGCAGGTGAATGCAGAAGAGAAACATGTTCTGAGTGACCCTGGAGAACAAGTGGCTCCAACTGTAACTTACAGTCCTGCGCAGCTTCCCTTCACCGTGTCTGGATTTTGCTGACAGTATGCAATATATGAATCTGAACATCTGAAACCTATTTGGGGTTTCCAGAATCTGGTGTTTCAGTTGAGGACTGGTCTAAGTCCTGCAGGAGTGAAGAGTTTTCAACTTCCCTCTCCTCAAGTTCAAATCCCCCCAGTCCGTCTCTTGCTAATTACCACTAAGGTTCCCATAGCTTTAGGTCTATTGACTTGCTCCCCTATTTTTGCCTTCCTGAGGGCTGCCCTTGGTCTTCTTTTCACAACTGCATCTACCTCTAAGTGTGGCAAGACCTCTTTTTCTCCAAATTATGCTGCTGTCTCCTACTGCTCAATATAACCTTTCAGTTCATGTCACCAAATACATACCATACTCACTGTTGGGTCATGTTGAGCTTGTTGTCATCCAACACCCCCAAGTCTTTTTCCTTAGTCTACTTTCCATCCATTCTCTGCCCAGCCTGGTTCTTGGGAGCCAGGCCTTTTCCATGACCACATGGTACAGGCAGTAGTAGAAAAAGAAGTCAAGGAATGGAATAAAATTATATACAATACCTTTAAGTGCATGCAGCAGTAGAGAAAGGATGTGTCATCAGAAGATGAATAATGTATTGTTGCTTGAGTATGAAAAATGCTGTCGAATTAAATCCCACACGAGTGTAGATGTTTACTTAGTTTTGAAAATTCCATACAAATTCTGGGGGAAATCCAAATCTTCTAAAACAGCACTATAGGCAAAAAATGTGTCCTCTCCTTAAGTAGTTTAGGATGTTACGTTAGAGTCCTATGTAAACGAGAGTGAAACTTGTTCACAGTTTCTTAGCTTATATTCTGAGAATTCTTTGATCGTGAAGTGTGATGCCAACAGTTGTGATAATTGGAAAGTATTTTTGGCAGCACAGTTTCCATCGAGTGTTCTGTAATTTTCACTAGTTCAGGAGAGCTAATAGCAGTGTGATTAGGTATGATAACACCAGACTAACGTGTAAGGTGGTAAATCCTTCTGTCTTCACGTTTAGTTCATCGTCAGTTCAGTACCTCAAACCTAGTGACACCCATACATATTTCCACTGCCCCCGATGCATTTTGGTGGGGCTTGAAGAGAGCAAGATGGCAATGCAGCATCTTTACCTCAGGTCGGAATCTTTGCTTCCAACATCTCTTCAGTTTTGAGTTTGACTTCTACGATGTTTTCTCCAACAGTACTTTGCAGAGCGGATCTGTCAATTCAAACTTGAAGTTCTAATGTAGTTTTTCAGTAACTAATTACTGACATTTTATGAACTGTCAGCACATTGTTATGGAAACTTTACTAATGGTTTGTAATGGCATTGAAAATAGCATGTTACATGTAGATCCTCTACAAACACTTTGAAGACTGAGATTTTGATGTTGATTTGGTTTTTTTTCCCCCTTAGGTGCTTGCTTCTCTTATTATCCGTCTTGCTCTAGCAGAAACATTCTGTCTCAACTGTGGCATATTGGCACTTGATGAGCCTACTACCAACCTTGATCGAGAAAACATCGAGTCTCTTGCCCATGCCCTCGTGGAGTAAGTGATCTCTTCTTGAGAAGCTTAAGATGGATGTTTTTCAACTGTTAATAGTAGTTGGCAGAAGTTAATTACATTTTGAGTTGGCATATTTCTGTTAGCATCTGCAAATATACATGCAAAGCAGTAGTTTTAGATTCCTTTTCCTTTATCTGGCAAAGAAAAAGGGTTTCTTAAATAATTTAAGGGGTTTTAGGTGGGTGAAAAGAGTTGCTAATCAGCATTAGATTGCTTGAAGGTCCATGTCATCCGTTTTCAATAGTTAAATATTTTGATCAATAGTTAAATATTTTTATCAGTAGTTAAATTCTTTTGTTCTCTGTTTTTACAAGTCCTCTAAAACCAGAAAGTGATTTAGATAAATACACACTAAACGATGTCTCTTTGTAGGATAATAAAAAGCCGCTCACAGCAGCGTAACTTTCAGCTTCTGGTGATAACTCACGATGAGGATTTTGTTGAACTTCTGGTCCGTTCTGAATATGTGGAGACGTTCTACAGGATAAGGAAGAACATTGACCAGTGCTCTGAGATCATGAAATGCAGTGCCAGCTCCCTGGGCTCGTACGTTCATTAGGAATTTGAGTAATTGCATGTTATAGACTGGCTTGGCTGCCTGACTCTCTAAGAGGTCAGATGAAGGCACCTGAAAATATAATTCCTTTGTATTATATATTATTGAGGGTTTGTAACAATTTTAGCTGAAGTCTAAAACTATTAAACTTCTAAGCTTTTGCATATTTCTTCGCCTGGGTTTAAGGATCATCACAACCTGGACCTGTTAAGCACCACGGACAGAGGCAGCCCCGGGACCAGCCACTGCTGAGCCCCTCACATTCATGATACCACCACCACCACCACCTAAAGGGTCTGGGCATCTGCACCGAAAGAGGCAAAACCCAACAGCACCAGAGGTGTGATTCTGCGTCTCAATAGCTGATGTTGTTTAGTGCTTCCATGGCCAGAGAGTTAGGTGGACTTGGGGAAAGGTGCCTCAAAGGGTACACACACAAATTGAGCGCTTGAACCGAGGATTATTTCCACCTGAATTTTCTGAAACTGCAAGTCACTAGAACCAGGGTAGCCCCGTCATTGGGAAACCGCTCAGATAGATAAGCGAATGAATGGGACTTCCTAGCAATTACACTCACCAGTCCCCTGATAAAGCAATTAACAGCAGAGTGGGGAGAGGGGGAGGAGAAGGCAGAGGAAAATGCTACGCCGTGCATTACATTTGCAGTTTTAAATAAGAATCTTCACTGACTGTAGCACTACTTCCTGAAGGGGAATTTTCTTAGAGATACAATCAACAGGAAAAAAAAAAGTCTTTGAATTTTCAAATTTTCCTGTCGTACCCGTTTGCTTTAGCATGACACATACATCCCAGCTCGTGAAAATCGCATCAGCTTCAGAAGCAACTCCTCAACCTTTGTGAATTCCGTGCCTTCCCCCCCACACTCCAAGGTAAAGCCATGACTGGCAATCCCTCTGTAACGCAGATTGAGGCACAGGAAGCTGGGCTGCGGATGGGCAGAGTCAGCCACCCCCAGCGCCACGTCAGGGGGATCCCTGCTCCACCACCACGCTTACTGCCGCGGCGCACGGTGACGGCAGCTGAGCAGCTGCCTGCGCTCCCAGCTCAGTCTCCTCCAGCATTGTCCTGCGGGTAGAGGACTGAAGGTGAAGGGGCAAGAGGAGCAGACTATCAGGGAGAAGGGGTTGGCGCCCTTACGTGATGCTACTACACGAAGTTCAACGCTGTTTGTAGTGTGGAACCAAGCAGAGATGTTTCAAGGCAAGCGAGGCACAGATTTATTGTGGTAACTCATTGTGCAGGTGGCAAAATGGTGAAGAAACTGGCTCTGCACTTGCCCTTGTGGTTTGGCTGGATTTCCAGCAGAAAAACACCAGCACAGGAGTGTCTCAGTTCTCCACATGAAAGCATCATAGAATCCTAGACTGGTCTGGGTTGGAAGGGACCTTCAAGCTCATCCATCCAGTTTCAATCCCCTGCTACGGGCAGGGACACCTTCCACTAGAGCAGGTTGCTCTAAGCCCCATCCAACCTGGCCTCGGACACGGCCAGGGTTAGGGCAGCCACAACTCCACGTGATGCAGGCACACACCATCACAAGGAGGGCAGAGCCACAGGCAGACACACCTCAGACATAACACGACTTAAGAGCTAAAATTTACAACTAGAAATACCTTTCCATGCTGTCACAAAATCATCACCGAGTACAACTGCAGTGGGCCCAGGAGCCGAGAGTCCAGCAGTTGCCTGGGCAGTGATTTCAGAGCCAAACAGGCACCCAGCACCTGCCTGCATGGACAAGTGTTGGCAGGGAAGGATTGGTTGGGTATAAGTCCTTTCCAAAGGATTTGGGGCTGATGCAGCCTCAGCTGCGGCCAACACTCTCAGAGCCAGGGCTCTGTAGCAGCTTGAGGGCTGCAGCATGCACCAATGCACCACTCAAGTGGGTGACTTCCCTCCCACCCCTCACCACAGCCTTGATTTCTTCACTAACAACATCACATTTTCGGTTTATCTGCACTTAGCAAGGTGGCAGCTACTTTCACTAGAACAAAGAAGAATCTTCAAGACACCCCTGGCTGAACAGTCTCATTTCTAAGCGGAATTGAGACTATTTAAATTAAATGTATGATTATTGGAAAACCAATACTTTGATTTTCTGAGGCTTCCTTCAACGTTACCTGTGCTGCCCAGCACTGCTGCCTGCTTACAAACTGCTGCAAAGACAGACATGGCCCAAAGCACTTCAGGTACTTAGAGCTTCAGAGAAGATGAATTTGAACATTTTTTTTCCCAACCAAAACTGCTTTCTGACCTGTTTGAAGTAAGAAGAGTGACTTACAGAACATGTAACTTGCTACTCCCTGGAGCAACCTATCTGTGAAGCTTCCGGTGGTGGACGTCCAGTTCTGCTCCTGCAAGGCCACCTTTTAGGCAAAACCAGCTCTTGCATGCCCTAAAAATTACAAATAAAGATACAAATGTAGTTATCTGCAAATAACCACCACAAACCAAACCAATAAACAGAGATGATGCTTTCAAAAGCTTAATCATTTCACCTTGTTAGCATTTAAATGTCACATTAAATATCATTTCTAATCTATTTCACTATGACAGTTTGTTTACTCCCCCTGCCCTGGGGACGCTGCCAGGAGCCAGCACTTACTGTCTGCTTACTGCAAGGTTACACCTTCGGGAAATGGGATGCAATTTCCAACTCTCCTCCATCACCTTCCTCCTACTCCTTGTGATCTGGTTTATGCAGAACAAAACCCCCCGGCTGTCGCTGTAGTGCTGGCTCCATGTCCTGGGGCTGAAACGCGCTGTTTGCAAAGTCAGCCACTGATTCAAGAGATACCACATTGCTGTAGGCATTACACAGTGACCCACATTTGGGTTTTTTTCATGTTAGAAAATGCTAGATTTACCTTCAGCATCTTCTGCAAGTAAGGAGCAGCACATATGAGCCAACAGGAAAAAGTGCTGTGGCTTCCTGACGAGGATTCCATATAAGGCAAAGCTGGAATAGCATTGGAAAGAAGAAAACAGTAGGGTTGTCCAAAATTAGACCTTCAAAAATGATGGAAGAGACCTGAAGGTGTTTATATCACCACAGTTAAGGCACTCACTGGACGATGAGAGTTCTGACATTGGTTCTTAATGTCATGATCACATTCTTTCCTCCACAAAACCTATGACTCGGTGCAGCTGGGACTGCCATGGGGTGAACCTGGCCTCCCACTGCCAGGACGAGGCATGCTGGGTGCAGCAGGGAACCGCGGGGGAAGGGAAGTCGGCCTGAATCACCCAGGAGAAGTGGGGTACCTGGTGCCAGGGATGGGTGGGAATCCCGCCACTCCTCCTGCCTGTCACCACCGTGGCACCGAGACAGAGCTGCTGCCTGTGAAACTGGGAAGGCACAAATTCAGCCCATCTGGAAGTACAGACCATGGTTCCCCCTTTCCTACAGAGCCAGGAAAGAGCAGGGGCCGCTGCCACGGGAGCTGTAGTCCCTGTAAGTCTGAACTATGGCAGTCATCTGTGCCATGTCAGTGGGTTGGAACTAGATGATCTCTAAGGTCCCTTCCAACCCAACCATTCCATGACTATGACTTAGCCATCGGCCATACCTGTGTCTTTCCATTGAT